>NC_041403.2:68830440-69132940 GCF_900747795.2 Erpetoichthys calabaricus
GAAAAACAAAAATGCACATAAACTTAATAGATTAAACCAAAAACAGGTAGTGGATCAAAATATTATTATTCAAACTTAATGAGACAGAACCGGGCAATATACTTATAAAAAAAAAAAAGAATGGAATCCAAAAACCAGGCAAAAGTCAAAACCACTGGACCACTAGATAGATAATTCAAAGCACTAGAGTGTTGGCTTCCACAGAGACTACATTTGGAATAATGTTGAAGCTCTAAACATGTCTGATGCTCAATAACATTGCCAGATAGGAGAGGCAGGTAAAACAGCATATACAAGGAATCTTACCTTTAAGATGGGACCTCTAAACAGTCACACTCACAGACACAATTATACATGACCACTTCAGATAGGCCAGTAGAGGCAACTTACACATCTTTGAGATGTTTGAGTATATCCAGGCTAGCCTAAGAAAAAAACAGAAACATAGAGAAAATGCCAACTCTGGATATACTATACATTACCCGGGCTGACATTCTAACCCAGGTGATGTGAGACAGCAGTGGTAGCCATTGCACCACCTTCTTTGGCACGAGTAACCTATAAATTTTTCCTTTTAATGGTTCCTCACTTAAACGTTTGGTGTCCCACTCTCAGCCCTTTTGACCATATGCAATAGTTCCTATTGAGGATTTTAGTGAATTCAAGTATGAAATACAAAGGATGTTTGTATTTCAGTAAAATGTTTAGTGTTAATTTAAATTTTACATCTTTTAATCTTGTGAGCAGTACTGTAACAAGAATAAATTCATTAGGTAGCATGTTCACCCATTTAAAGGCCCTAGTTAATGTTGCTCCCTAGTTATTTCAGCTTCTAAAGCTGACATTTAACTTACAAAAAGGTAGTCTTGCTCTTAAGGCCACTGAAAAATTCCAGTGGAGTATGCACAGGGTGATGACTTTGTTGGGTAAGGCTACCTAATTTCAAGTTGTTTTTCTCAAGATGTCATACAATCAGCATTGGTGTGACATAATTACATGTTGGCGTATCTCTATATTCATTATTCCATTTTATCTCACTGAGTTCCATTAGTCTGGGTTTTTAGTAATTGTGGAGACCACTCTACAAAGCTGGAAGCTACAATGGACCTTTACACTCACTCATTCCAATACTTTTCTTCCTTTGTGGAATATAACAATGTAAAGATAGCTTTGTTAAAGGGTTTGCTGTGGCCACGAAGGGATTTGCCGGAGTAGAAATGATGTTGAAATAGTCTATGGCCCTGAAACACTACTTGTAATCAGCAACCCAATGTCACTTGCTCATTCACTCATTAATTCAGTTTCTATCCTCTTGTCCTGTTGGTAATTCCAAGGGTAATTGATAGGTAATTCCAAGGTGTTCACAAGTTAATTAGGAAATTAATCCCTCCAGCACATCATGCCAGTTAACAGGTACCCTACAGCATTTTCTAAGTCTGCAACTGGGGCAAGGCAAGCCTTTCCTGGTACACTTGGTCTAACTACATGCACAAACTAGCATCTCTTCTTCTGGAGTCACAGCAGTTCTACTGTGATACATTCCAGTATTGATGAGCTATTGAGCTTGTTAGAGACAGTGAGCCAAGCAACCCTGCACCATGCCTATATTTTAATTGTGTTCACCCCTTCCGTCATTCTTTCTGTCACTACCCAAATGTCATGATCTTAGTTGAGAATATGGATGTAGATTGAGAGATAAATCCAAAGTTTTTTGAAAACTTTTATCTTCTGCTTGATCACTACATAACATCTGATAACATCACCAAAACTGCTGTTTGCTTCACTAGTTTGTCAATTACCTTTACTCTATCTCATAACCAAGACCCTGAGACACCTGATCTCCTCCACTTCGGCCATTAGTTCACCCCTTATCTGTTGGAAACAGGGCACTCTTTTCCAGACATGGACCATGACCTTAGATTTAGGGGTACTAGTTCTCATCCTGACCATTATCTTTCTCATCCTGAAAGCTTCATTCTTGTCTCCCCTCACACCATTTCTTGTCTGCTCCACCTTTCTTTATTGCAACAAAACAGGTGGGATCCACCAAATTGTGATGTTTTTGCTATATCTTGGCTTATTAATAGCATGAATAAGCCATAACAGAGATTCAGCAGACCAGGGGATGATTTTTTGGTCCTCTAGCATGTAATATTTTAGTCTTTGGCCCAATGCAGTCACATCTATTTGTTTTTTGCAAACAAGAAATTCGGTCCTTAGCCCATCTGTGATAATGTATGATGAGCCTTAGGTTTTGTTACGCTTCTTTAGGCCGCAGTGTAGCACAACTAAAGCAGTTAGTTTTGAGAATATAACCATTATTCTGTATAAATGGTGTCAGTTTACACTGACTTCTTTTGTTAGAGGCCTTTTTCAAGCCATTAATCTATTATTCACAATGTTTTTAGTGGAGGTCAGTTTTCAATACAGTACAGCAATCATACTGATATGCATGGTTTCTGTTCCTAATAAATTTGTCTGGTGCCAACTCTCATGCTGCTTTCATTCTTTGCAGCTACGATTCTGAGCAGTAAATTTAGGTTCCACTGTTTTGGTGGCAATTCAGTTTATCATCATTTAAAATATGTTGCTGTTTCCCAGTAAATTAATATTTAGAGTTCCTTTTCTTTTTTCGTTTTAATAAGCAATTGTGAATTAATTATATATGTAAATGGACACAAAAGGTTTCTGATATCTAGAAAGCTTAAAGGTCAAAAACAGGTCATAAAAGGTACAGCTGGATGTACAGTATTGTTGAAGGGCTGACACAGCAGAGGTAAGATTATACTAATCCTGACATCAATTGCATTAAAAATAATTAGAAGCTAGGAAGTGCATTCTATTCAGCTTCAGGATGCTTACATCATGATATTGTGTCTCAGTTTTTCAATTCATTTAACATGAAACGATTTTTAATATAAAGCAAACAAACATTCTTCCTACACTTCACTGCACCATTTTAAAAATAATGAGTTTCCTCGTTATCGTTGATGAATCATTCTAACTATGTTCACTCTTGTGAATTGAAAGCAAAATTGAATGGGTCATTGATTAATGAGGCTTTCAAAACCAAAAACAAATCCCGATCTTCAATGAAAGTGCTATTTGTTTTTTCCTCCCACAGTCTGTGCGTCACACCAATCTAAAACTACACTCAACCTTGTCTAATTAGATTGTGCACCGCTTCTTCCATGTAGTGTTGACTCCATATTTAAGAAAATAGTCAGAATCCATTCACTGCTGAAATGTTTTAATGATATCACTGAAATAATTTTAATATTTCACGCAAAATATTACTTAATTTCTGTTGAATAACTTTGATATGATATGTATGCTTTTTAAATGTAAATCTCAACATGAGATTAATATACCATTAATGAAAAATTTACTTATAAGTTTGTATTACACATAATTAGGTACCTATCTGTGGAATTCTGTCTTAACTTCTGTATTTCTCAATTGAATGGGTAAACTTAAAATAAAAAATAAGTACTATGGAGATATTTTAAGCTTTATTCTGTCAACAGAAAAATTCTCACTCTGCTAGACTAAACATTCTCTTCTTCTGAAAACATTTTTTGTTCTTATTTGGAGATTCATAAGATTATGTGTTCATGCCTGTACTCATTTTTGCTGAAATTACCATCATGAAAAATGTTGATAAACCAAATAATTTTATTTCTTTCAAGAGAGGAAAGAAAACTATGCATTTTAAGTATATCTTTAAACCAAAAAAGTGCTTTGACATGACGTGTGAGGCAAGGCATCCATCCATCCATTATCCAACCCGCTATATCCTAACTACAGGGTCACGGGGTTCTGCTGGAGCCAATCCCAGCCAACACAGGGCACAAGGCAGGAAACAAACCCCGGGCTGGGCACCAGCCCACCGCAGGGCGCACACACACACACACACACACACACACCAAGCACACACTAGGGACACTTTAGAATCACCAATGCACCTAACCTGCATGTCTTTGGACTGTGGGAGAAAACTGGAGTACCCGGAGGAAACCCACGCAGACACGGGGAGAACATGCACAATATGGAGGACCCGGGAATTGAACCCTAACTGTGAGGCAGCAGCGCTACCCACTGCGCCACCGTGCTGCCCAGGGCAAGGCATATTTTTAGTATTTAATATTAAATTTTATCTTATGTAAGATTTTATCTTATATAATACTTGATATGTATACAGTCTTGTACAGTGAAAGTCCTATAATGACAGCAGGAGAGGTCCTCCAGTCTACAAAAGAGCATTAGTGCAAAGAGAAAAGTAGCCTGAGTGGTCAACTTACAGTTTCCCCCATAGGCCACAGGGTTGGTGACTTGGCATTTCACAGGGACTCCTGTCCCTCTGTCCAAAGAGGCAGTGACACATCTGAGCAATACCAAAGATGGCTATACCTCCAGCCCACTAGAGGGCACTTTTTCCTAGAAGAGAACATGTGGGCCATGCAATCATTCTAGCAGAGATGACATTTGGGAAGCTAGCTTTTGGACAAAGCTTTTTGAGAGTGCGGTGCTACTTCAGGTAGATGTTTTCAGGCATTCTGCTAAAGAAAAGAGTAGACCAGGAAATTACTGTAAATGTAGCCAAAACTAGTAAAAGTCAGAAACCAAAAAATTAAGCCAATTTTTTTGTCTCAGCCAAAATGTAAAACAAATTTTAGAGTCAAGAAACAATAAGCCTGTTTTCCTTTCCAAGGCACCCAACTAAGCACTTATGAGATTATCAACAGTTTTGGATAGTGATCTACATTCATCTTCCATTTACATATTGTGCTGATGACATCATGTGATGCAAGTCCCAGGACAATGCTCCCTAGGAACCATTGTTGTGCTATAGAAACCAAAGACAAAATGGCAACATTACAATTTCAAATATAAATGGTAAGAACACATTGTAAGCACAAAATGAAACTGAACGTGAGTTCGCCATATTCAAAATCACATAAATTAAAAAAAGAAAAAATCATTGAGCAATAATACAATTAAAAACAGACTAACATAGCATTGAGGGGATCAAGGATAGATAGATAGGATGTCAGAACATCTGGAGCTGCTAAAGAATGATGCAATATGGTGTACCTGGAATGGTCAAAGCTGAGGGACAGCCAAGGGGGGGAACAGGCCCCACCATTCAGAAGTCTGGCTCACACAATTCATAAGGCATATTTTGCACGTGCCTAAATAATTGGACATTGCGGGCACTGTTGAGTAAATACTGAAAGCCCATAGGTGAATAATTTTTAAAAGTGCAGGTAAAGTTATAGGTGGCGCAGTGGTAGCGCTGCTGCCTCGCAGTTAGGAGACCCGGGTTTGCTTCCCAGGTCCTCCCTGCGTGGAGTTTGCATGTTCTCCCCATGTCTGCATGGGTTTCCGCCAGGTACTCCGGTTTCCCCCCACAGTCCAAAGACATGCAGGTTAGGTGCATTAGCGATTCTAAATTGTCCCTAGTGTGTGTGTGTGTGCTGGCGCCCTGCCCTGGGGTTTGTTTCCTGCCTTGTACCCTGTGTTAGCTGGGATTGGCTCCAGCAGACCCCCGTGACCCTGTAGTTAGGATATAGCAGGTGTAGCAGTAGAGGCGTTTATCGACCTCTTGAACCCTCAGGTACCACTCCAAACACCAGGTAAAAGTACAATTATTATTTATTGTACAATAATTACGTGCACAAAGCACCCTCCACTCCACACTATTCATATAATCAACAAACCAATCACAATACTCTCTCCTCCGCTCCCAGACACTTAGCCACCCTACCTCCCAGCTCAGCTCAGTGTCTGGGCTTTCCCAGAGTCCTTTTATACCCCCTGACCCGGAGGTGTTCCTGCCCAACAGTCCACAAGTCCTTATTACTTCCGGGTCAGGGTAAAAGTCCTTTTCTTCAACCTGGAAGTACGTCATTTCTCCTGTTCACGTGACCAGGACGTACTTCCAGGTTATAGGGCACATAAGAGTCCACGAGCCTCCCTACAGCGACTCCCGGTGGTCCCCAAGGTATCCAGCAGGGCTGTGTATAAAAACTACAAAGTCCATGAGGCCCTGCTGGAATTCAGGGCACGTCCATGCTGTCGGGAGAGCTCCTCCTGGCGGCCTGGGGGTGAGGGCCGGAAACTCTCGCCGGCCATCCATGCACACAGGTTGGATAATGGATGGATGGTAAAGTCATGTTACTGGTGTTATTATTTCATGCCTTGCCCTCATTAATGTATCCTTTTTTAGTAGTTGCTTTTAATGTTTTGGACTAACTTCAGTTTCTCACATTCACTCCATACTGAATTCTGTTCTTCTGAGTTTACGTAATAATGGCAAATTAAAACATAATTAGAAATTCTTCATAAAGAAACCTAAATTTGATTAAAAAAAACCTTTCCATAGTCCAACTCCTCACAGACTGCATTGAAAACACAATGTGAATGTCCAAAAATGGTAGTTAGTTCACCATCTGATGTATCAGCGTTAAGCGAAGAAGTTACTCAACCTGGCAAAATTTCCAGTCACCACAAAATCACACAGTTTTTCCTCATGCTGGTATGTGAAGTATAACTGTCTGGAATACAGCACATTTTCCTGAGTTACACAGCAGTGAGCAAAATACATTCATGAAAGATGAATTCAGAGATTGGAAACATCTCATTCAAGCCTGTTTTAAACACCAGGTTAGTGAACAGTACACAAATGCAAAAGATGTGATTGTATACAGGCAGATAGATGAAATAAAGGAAAAAGCACAGGTTTAAATTAAGCAAACAGAAATAACGCTAATGTATCTTTTATAGAAAGAAACCATAAGCATATTAAAGTCGTTCTTAACATCATAATGTCCCGTGCTTAACAAGACATCTCTTTTGCATGGATTCAGAGAAGCTGATAAAACTCCAAACCAGGCACTAAACCAGGGTAATGTTTTGAATTACTTAAACTGCTGGCTGAGTAGAATTCTGAAATTAGAAATCACCTTTAAAAAATTGGCAAATAATGCAAAAGTAATTATCTCTGATATAAAAAACACTTTGCTTGAGTCTGCTGCTTTCAACACTCCCATGAAAAATAAAAAAAGATTTGCATGAATGTCCTAACACTTATGCTAATTTTACTGATGAATGTAAAGAGGTTGTATTCAAATTATTCCAGCAGACATTATTAAAGAAAGTGCTATGGATTATGAATATACACAATATTACAGCTAATAGCATTACAGAAAAAATCTTTGAGGTGTTCATGCTGCTGAATCTAGACTTTTCACTGTGCATGACGTGTAGTCTTGGTGGAGCTTCAGTAATGTTGGCGAATAAAGGTGGTGTGTACATGATTCTGATGCAGACTTGTTATATTAATAGTATTACCCAGGTTGCTGTGCAGTTGATCAACAAGGAAGGCGTGAAGAGTCCACATGCTATAGTGTTGTGCCTATTTGGTAGCAGCAGCAGTGAGCGAGCAAGTCTATAAGGGAAAACCAAACAAACTGAATGTTTGAGTTTGAGAGAGGTGAGTACCTGCTAACAAATCTGTCGAGGGTATAACTTAGTGAATTCATTCTTCCTCCCCTCATGAACTTTCTCTTCTGAAATTAAATTCTATCAATTTTATCTCTAGAGGTGCCTGGTGGCGCAGTAGTTGGCACTGCAGGCTTTCAACTCAGGTTACATTTTTGGATACAATTTTTGGTCCAAAAACTTTTATAAGACTATTGCACCTTCATAATCCACTCAAGTTCAATTTCATCTTGCCCAATCACTTCAATGTATTTAACTGAATTCTGCAAAGTTTCCAAATATTTCCCCAATTTCACCGAACTTAAGAAAAAAACAATTCATCCAGGTTCGCTCATCACTAGTGAGCACAAACAACACATTGCTGATGCCAAACAGACAGAATAAGTACAAACATATTGTACTAAAAATGCAATATGAGATGTATATAAGAAGGATTTGGCTCCAAGAACTGCTTAGTAAAGAAATGTTAGTCTGAGTGAATCTGCCATTCTGAGGAGATTTTCAGGAGCTAATAATTTTCTTGAGACTCCTTTTGAAGAACAATGGGCACAATGATACCACACTTTCCATACCCAATCTATCTGGATGGCATGTCCGGTCATAGTCATTGGAGCCTGGAAGATAATGGGAGATCACCAGACAGAAAGAAAATGTGAAAAACAATGTTAATAAATGATAAACTTTTGTAAACGTTGAACTCAATTGTTTTTAGAACCAGATTATTTTCAAAGCAGAGAAAACTAGGACTCAATTTTGAGCCAGAAGTAAGGTGTCTGTAAGTTTAATTTAGCACAGATGAGGAGGTCCCACTTGGAGTGTAGAGCATTGTGATATTGTTACATTAAATTGGGGTGGAGGTTTCTCTCCCTCAAAGTTTCGAGCACAAACATATGTGGTGTTTTATGTATAGTATTGTACTGTATATTGTATTGGGTTTGACTCTGTGTTTGGGTTTGTGTGTATTTCTCCTGTGATGGACAGGCACCTTGTCGTGCTTTGTGCCGTTTGCTTTCTGCGACAGGCTGCAGCTGCCCCGTGACCCTGCCCTGGAAAAGCTTAGAAAGCTTAGGTTTGTAAGAGGAATGAATGGATAAATGGTGGTATAGACGTTATGATAATGCAAGGTCCCACTCACATAGTAACTGTGATTTCTTAACCTATGAACAGAGTAGACAAAAACTTCAGTTAACAGACGTGAACAGGATTCATGGAGAAAATAAACCTATTGGGATTCCATGATTGGTTATGTTAGGGGAAATGCTCTGTAAATAAAGAATAGTCATGAGCCGCTGATAAAAATGAATCCAAAGATGAATGTTCTTGTGTTACTTTAAAAAGTGGTGCCACTTTGTGGTCTTGCTTAGTGCAGCATGGCCGACTCACTTATCTCAACAGAGCAGCCTCTTTACAAGTTGGGTTCATTTACATTGCACAGCTATAAAGCATTTTCATTACACTAATTAAAGAACAGATAAATGGTATGGTCTTCAAACAGACCTATCTCTTGAGTATTATCTCAAAGTTACAAATAGTTATACAGAATAAAACTCTGGTAAATATCTGTTTCATAGAATAAGACTTCTTATTTGTAAACTAGCTCTATTTCGTAGCTTTGCCTGGGATCTTTGGTATGAGAGGTGGTGTTAGTTGTAGTGCTGTTAATCAGATGTATCAGAAGTGCTGTGTAAGTAAGAACTTTTCTTTATACAATGTTTGTAGATTTTGTTTTTTATTTTTACCATTTGGTAAGTATTATTGTTTCTGCGTCTACTTTTCTCTTCCTCCCATTTTTGCTTCTAATGAAAGAGAGTCTACACTCACAACCACAGCACCTGGCACCATCACTGGAGCTTTACAGTGAGCACTAACCTTTGTGCTTTGTGTCTTCCTTGAGCTTCCCTGAACTTTGTCCTTCCATTTCACACCTCACTGTACATGCCAATCATGATCCTGTCTCTTTATTCCCGTCAGGTGCACTGCCCACTTCTTAGTTTTCATTTCAAACAATTGGGTTGTGGTGCTATTTATGTGGCCTATCCATCCCTTCATTTGCATGGATAGGCCCATTCTGAGCGCTGTACAAAGCATGAACATTAACACCATAATAATAAATATTAAAATAAAAATGACATTTGAGTTTAAGAGGTGAAATCTGCATGTTTACCCTTAGTGTTCATTGGCGAAATTTAGTAAAGCATTTTTCGAATGAATATGTAGCATTTTCCAGGGACCTTGTTCATTAAATATATTCCTGGAAATGCATCGTGTGACTGGTTTAGGCGAACATTTTTTTCTAAGCATTCTAGGTGTAGTTGATGGCAGTTGTGTTATGAGGATGCCTCGATGATGGGCCATTAGTGAGAACAGATGCCACTTGCTGTTGGTTTGGCAGTTATTGTACTGGAGAATTGTGTGGGGGTTCTAGTGATAAAGAGGGACAATTGCTCACCTCAATAATGAAATGCATTCAAGTTCATTATTATTTTTATAATAGTACATATAGCTTTGTTTTGTGACTAAATGTGATCTATTTTGTAATTAAGGATTTGCCTGTAAAACTGAAGATCTCATTCCAAAATAGGGAAGTGTGGTCTGGTACTGGCAGAGATGACTTTCATGCAGATGGCTCTGGTTACATAAAATGCATAGCAAGTCACATTGATGTTGAGAGCCCTGTAGGATTGTGCATGGTCTGCCCATTTCTTGAAAATCCTTGAGGAACCTTAGACTGTCCTTCAGAAATATTGTTTCAGTCATGGAAAATCCCAGAAGAAGTGGCGTGGAGTAATGACAGGTATATGTAAGGTAATTTTCTATTTACGAAAAATTTGTCAGTCGTGGTTGGGAATTGAACTTACACTTCCTGGTTGAGAGACATGTATCCTACCCACTACTGTATCTGGCCTGAGTTACTGTCTCAGTTGATACTGTGGTATTTGAACAAAGAACAAGAAGAGATTGAGGTGGACGCTAATTGTTGAACTTTACCTCATATTTGTGTTAAGTTCTTACTCAACTCTCCTTCAGTCTGTTTGAAGGCAGATGGAAGCTTTTCTGTGTTTGACAAAAAATAGAAATGTGTGAAATATCCCAACCCAAACCAGCCCTGAGATATGGTGTAGTGGGTAGAATACCTGCCCTTAAAGTAGTGGTAATGGGGTCGATTCCCAGCCATGATGTTAAAACTTGTTTTTGTTTAAGAAGTTTTCATGATTGTCTATATTATATTGTTCTATCAGGAATTGCATATTGTTATTTGTGGAGCAGGTATGACGTTTCATCATATCATTGTAATCTTTTGGATGCTAGGTAACTAAAGACTAAATTTGTATCACTTGGATTTTCAATAGAATCTCTGTGATCCTGGACTATTATCAAAATGTGACATGAAAACTGTGACATGTACTGTGTGCTTTGATGTGTGGTGTGCTTTTCTTCAAATGACATTAAATGTTCTTAATAGATATGGAGAAATAGTGAAAAATCATGGTGTCCAGGTCAGGTGGTGTAAAGGGAAGTGGTTGTTGATTCTCAATGATTCATGAAATCTCATCCCACAGCTTCAAGTCCAGGAGGAGTCACTCCTTGAGGCCTGGAAGAGCAGAGGAGGGTAAACAGAGACAAGAGAGTGACCCCACAGTTGTTTTTGACAATGAAAGCTTATTTTAATAGTTTGTACCATCAGAGTATGAATATATATATATATATATATATATATATATATATATATATATATATATATATATATATTTATAATAATAAAAGGCAAAGCCCTCACTGACTGACTGACTGACTCACTGACTCACTCATCACTAATTCTCCAACTTCCCGTGTAGGTGGAAGGCTGAAATTTGGCAGGCTCATTCCTTACAGCTTACTTACAAAAGTTAGGCAGGTTTCATTTCGAAATTCAAAGCGTAATGGTCATAACTGGAACATATTTTTTGTCCATACACTGTAATGGAGGAGGCGGAGTCACGTATCGCGTCATCACGCCTCCTACGTAATCACGTGAACTAAAAACAAGGAAGAGATTTACAGCACGAGTCACACGCGGGAACGAAGGTAAATGACGTTAATTTTTGACTGTCTTTTAATACTGTGTAAGCATATATATTAACACATGTGCAATTAAACGTGTGCATTTACGGGGTGATTTCTCAGGCTTAAAAGCTCACCTTTTATCAAACGCGGGAACAAAGGTAACTGACGTTGTTCACTGTCTTTTAATACTGTGTAACCATACATATTAACACATGTGCAATTAAACGTGTGCATTTACGGGCTGATTTCTCAGGCTTAAAAGCTCGCCTTTTACTAAAAAGGTAAATGCAAAACTATTTTCAATCAGTTTATTGAAACGCTCCCGTTAAGGATTGCAATAACATATTCGCGAGATAAAAGAACGAAGTAGGGGGAAATGGAGGAAGAGCCGCGAACAGCTAAGAGCAAAAAATTAATTAAACAATTGAGAACGGAGCGAGTTAAGCATACAAGCATGTTCATAAGGGAAAGAAAGCACGGTGTAAAACGTAAGTTTAAATTAAGTTTATAGAAACGCTCCCGCTGCGGATTGCAATAACATATTCGCGAGATAAAAGTTTAATGAGAACACACGAGGTATAAACGAACCACACGCCGTGGCGCAACGTTAGGGGCAACAGTTTCAACCATTCTATGATCTGCTTCTCGCAACTGAAAGACGGCACATGGCGGATGTTAGCCGACTTGCTGACCGCAACGTTAGGGGCTTCAAGTATGGCGCTGACGCCACATCTCAGTGCCAACACTTTGCAGACTGTACTTAAAAGACACGCCCTCCTCACTGGACAGTTAAAAACACCAATCAAACTAACGATGACATCAAGTATTACCCAATCAAAAGTAGGAAAGGAGGCATCTTCATAAAATGCGTGTGGGATGATTTGCATGAGACGCTGCTTTAAAAAAAATGATAAAAAAAATACGGGATAAATCCCGTCCCGTATTGATTCAAAACGGGACGCGCAATTTCATTCTCAAATGCGGCACGATTCCGTATTTTAAAGGATGGGTGGCAACCCTACAGTGCCAGGTAACCACCCATACAACCACATTGTGATTCAGACTAGGAATGCAATGAATGTAATTACCCCGATCTACATACAAGGCGAAAGTCTTGCAACATTCAAAGATGATGGTTTGGGATAATTAGTACTTATTAAGTACACCATGGAACATAAAAGACCTTATGAAGCCTTGAACCGAAAAAAGCAAGATCTCAGAGATCGTAAAAAAAAAAAAGGAGGTAATGTCGTTTTACTCGCTGTAGATTTTAGTCAAACATTACCAGTTATTCCACGAGGGAGACCAGCAGATGAACTCAACGCGTGTTTAAAATCCATGCTTCTCCCACGGTCGGTTATATGTCGCGTGTTCTTGGGTAAGTACACCAAAAAATTTATACATTTAAGCATGTAATGGGCAAACAAAAAATGAGGTATACCCGAAGGCACTGCAGTAGTACTCAATGTAACTTTACTTCTTAAATGTTAATGTTTTACTGTTTAATAATTTATACGCTTCTTATATATTGTTCAAATTCTTTTATCAAAATACCAGTGACAGCGCAATGCACGATAACATGGAGTGAATACACCATACGCATCTGGCCACGGCCGCCCTGGTGTGCGCAGATAGGAGTTGATTCTAAAATAAAATAAACATAAAAAGAGTAATACAATCATCACCCATAAAGCGGATAGCAGACGTGACGTATTATATGTGTACCAGATTTCAAGTCAATAGGTGAAACGGTTTGCAAGCTACAGGTGATTTAAAATCCTGGACAGACCAACGAAAAGCCACGGTACCAAATTATAGAAGAAGATTTTACTGTTTAATAATTTATATTTATATGAAATGTGCTTCTTATATATTACTTCATATTCTCATATGATAATGATGTTAATGTTGTTTATATTGATTTCTATGTTATTGTAAGTGCATCTATGTGTGTATATGTATGTATGTATGTGTATATATATATATATATGTATATATATATATATATATATATATATATATATATATATATATATAAAAAATATATGTGTATATGTATATATGATATATCTGTATATGTGTGTATATGTGTGTGTATATGTGTATATGTATATATATATATGACAGCAACATTCATAACAATGACAACACAATTACATTGACAATCATGTTACGTTATTTTTAAAATGTTTCCTTTTTTTTTCATAACCTCTTTAACACACTACTTCTCCGCTGCGAAGCGCGGGTATTTTGCTAGTATTCATATATAGGGCAAAGCCACATAATGGATGAAGTTATCATGCTTGTCAATGTAAGTTTTCATGGAACTAATTCTCTGGCCATACAGGCACTAAATGCTGCATAACTTTTAACTTAAAATGTGTTTCTTTTTTATGTAAACTGTACATGTATTTTTTCTTTATTTGCTGGATGTCTCTGCATGGCAGTAGCTGTTTCCTGAACTGTTTGTTTGTTTGGATGTTGCAGTTGTTCTCATTAGCATACTCACTGGTCCTGCATATTGGCTCACAATTGTCAATAGTTAGAGCTCATTGGTCTGTTTTCTAAAGCCAGTGGCACAAAACCCTTAACGCACATCCAGCAGTTTGCTCTCTGCACTAATCCCTTAAACACTTCCTGCTCAACACATCATGTAGGGTTCATTTTTTTAAGCACAAATGTCATGATATACTCTCATTGAGAGGAGAGACTGAACCCATGACCTCCAGGCTTACAATGTAGATATCCAAATATTGACAGTGATGTGACTGCTAAGCTACCACTAGCGCACTACACACTATAGATTGTACCATTAGAGTATGCATACATATATATGGGGATGGATGAATTAGACATGCTTGTCAATGTAACTTTTCATGGGGCAGCAGACGTGGAGGTTTGGTTCCTGGAATACCCAACCTTCTCTGTTGTAGACGTTCCATCATATTCTCCTTTTCTGAACCTCTTTGAGGAGTTCTTTTCCTGATATCAATCAAATACAGTAAGAGGCATTAGAATGACGTAAAAAAAGAACTGACCATAAAGTGTCAGAAGAGGGGATTGATTCCATGACTTCCAGGGTCATAATGTACACGGCCAACTATTTTTACAGAATTTTGAACACTAGGCTATGGGAACTGCTGCTACAACCCCACCATCACAACAGAATGTATCTTTGGAGTGTACATATACAATATAAGGGGAAAAGGCACACAATGGATGAATTAGACACGTTTGTCAGATAGGGTTCAACCAATAGGTTTGCACATTGTTACTCCACTTGAACAGTCAACTGAATATAAAGGAAACTGAAGAGGCTTCTTTATATTTAGTTGACTGCTACACAATGGAGCACCATTGAGGCAACTGACGGTGCCAGAGAGGAAGGGGAGAGGAGAGAGGCAGAGAGGAAAAGGAAAGGCTATTTTGGTAACAGTGGGATTTTGAAATCCATTCAGTGGTGAGATTCAAATACTGGTTGTGCCCTTTGTGGAGTTTGCATGTTTTCCCTGTGTTGGTTTTCTCCAGATTCTCTGTCTTTTTCTTATGGTCCATAGACATGCAGGTTCATTGAACTGTTGATGCTAAATTGTTCTTTGATGTGTGTGTTCTCATTGGGAATGGCTGGTGCCTTCTTCAGTGATTGTTCCTTGTTCCTATTATTTGTGTGGATACACTCCATCTTCTCTGAATCCCTGTTTCTGGATAAGTAGGGTTAGAAGAAGGATTTCTAATTTATGACAATTAAATTAAACTGTAAACACTTTCAAGTTCGACTGTAGTACATCAATGATCCCATCAGCTTCATACTTAACATCTCAAGTACTCCATTTGCACGTATTGTGGTCTACTCTGCTTTTTGAACTATAAGAGATATTCTTGATGATTGGTTCTGGTGGCTGCTTACTGTGAATATCATGATTGTGCTGATAAATGTGGATGGTCCACTTTTGCTTTGAGCTAATGAGAATCACATTGCGATTGTGGAAGACATTGAGCCGTGAGTGTAGAATGAGGCTTATTCAAGTGATATTTACACAGCTAAGTGTGTAAAAAAGTGGACAGTCTGGGAAAAAATACCAGACTTGGTGTGAACTAATGGAAGGTACATTTGTGGACATTTGTTATTAAAGAGAAATTTGTCTGTCTTACATTGGAATTGAATTTGCTATGCCTGGTTGATAACCATTTATGCTAACCACTACACTACCATAACTGGCCTGGGTTTCTGTCTGAGTTGATACAGTACATCAGACTATCATACTTGAATAAAGAACAAGAGATTGAAGTGGCAGCTAATTGTTTAACTTTACCTCATATTTGTATTTAGTTCTTTCCTCATTTTTAGTCTATTTGGGTGCAGATGAAGGCCATTTTATTATTGACAAAATGTTGAAAGTTGTAAAGTTGGTGTAGTGAGTAGGGTACCTGCCCTTAAAGCAGTGGTAATGGGTTCCGTTCCCAGCCATGTAAAGCTGGTTTCTGTTTATATTTATTATTGTCTATATTATCAGTGAATGGGGCCTAATCTATCAGCAGGAGCAAGTATGAGGTGTCAGTGTGAAAGTATCATTGTAATCCTTTGGACACCAAGTAACTGGTAGATTTTTATCACTTGCATTTTAAATAGATTGGCTATGATCCTGGACTGTTCCCAAACTGCAAACTGTAAAATAGAATGTGTGCCCTCATGTGTGGTGTGCTTATATAGAAAAGACATTTAATATATTTAATGGAGAAATAGTGAAAAACCATACATTGCCAAGTATTTTGATAGTATTTTGACCACTAGGCTATGGCTGTTGCTGCTACAACCCCACTATCACAACAAATTGTATCTTTGAAGTGGATGAATTAAACACTCTTGTCAGATAGGGTTCAACCAATGAGTTTCCACATTGTTACTCGATGTGAGTAGTCAACTTAATATAAAGGAAACTGAAGAGGCTTCAGTGACTACTTGCTACCCGATGTAGCACCATGGAGGCAAGTGGGGTGGAGTTCATAGACAGAGCAAGAGGAAGGGATCTTTGAAGGAGATAAACAGTGTGAAATGAGATACAATCAGCACTAGTTGACCATGTCATGAACCATGACCTGAACATGAGAGAAGCAGGTCTAAGTGTGTGTGCCCTCATGTGTCAAATTTCACAGTGGCTGGTATGATGTAATGTTTTGAAAATTAAAACGGGTACAGTAACAGTAGAGCAAAACTTAAGGTAAATGTAGATCGAGATATGGCACATTTTACAAGAAATACAATAAGATGAGTAAATGTGTGCATTTTCAGAATTTCAAAAAGACCCTGAAAGAGGGAGAGGCAGTCTGTCTTTGGTCCTGACCAACAGATTGCAGTAGTAAGAATGGTACTGGCAAACAATGCCAATGCACACTGAAATAGCAAAATGGATTGCAGTGTTTATCATTTATCCTATCAGAGTGTAGTTGATGTTTAGGACAAGCTATTCATGTGATGGTTTGTGTGTACAGTTATGATGCAAACATCACCTTTTTTATAGAAGAGAATGGTTTTGAATACAGTGTGTCCTTTGTTGTCAGGTGTGTGACATGTTTTGGGTTGTGTGAGTGTTTGAAGCTATTGTGTATAGAGTTTGTATGAGATGAGCTGTAGTTTCAGAAAATATATGTAAAAAGTGAGAAGGAACTGTAAACGAATGTGAATGGAGCCACAGTGCAGAATAATGCATAGAGCCACTGTACTGTATGTATTATCACACACATGCATTTCATCCTGGAAACTGTATCAATTCAAGTTTAAGTCTGAGCATTTTAAATATTGAGAAAATGTAATGACATGAATTTAATAGATCCTGTTTGGTGACTACTGTCTTCCATCTTCTATCAGCTCAAGAGGTTTCTAGTTTATAGAACTCTTAGTGAGAGAAGTCATAGAGAATGCGTTTCTTTAGCCTCTGACTTTGAATAGCAAGAGTTTAGATATAAATGTTGAATATTTAAGTATTTAGTAAAATAATTAAAATCACTTTGTTGTTGACTCAAGAAAAGTATATGCTGCAAAGTGTGCATCATTGAAAACCTGATGAGCAGTAGCGTACAATATTGACAAATATATCATTTTATTTTTAAAAATTTTTCGGTCATAAATGGGAATTGAACTCGGGCCTCTTGGTTGAGGGGCATGTATGCTATCCACTATGCTACCACCAAACGTGTCATGTGGTCTTTCTCAGTTGATACTGTACCTCAAACTGTATGATTTGAACAAGATCAAGGGATTGAGGTGGAAGATAAATGTAGAAGTGGACCTCATATGTGGAAAAACTTCACAAACTATGGCATACTTTCATTTTGCCCAGTGTGTGACTCTGAAGAAATAGAAAGGTGTGATATTTTTTCCAAAAAAATAAGAAGTAGTGGTGTAGTGGTTAGCATATCTGCCCTTAAAGGAGAAGTTGTGGGCCCAGTTCCTGGGCATGATGTATATGTATGTATATTCTATTTTGTTTTTGAAGTATCTGTCAATTTCTATAGTAAATTTGTATTGTTCTTTGTTATCAGGCATTGCCTATTATTCTAGCGTGAGCATCTAAAAAGTGTTTGTTTGGAAAAAATAGGAATGCCAAGAGACAAAGTTAAATATTGAGGTATATATTAACATTTGGAATGTAATTAGGTTTGGGTGTGATCCTGGGTAATAAAAAAATGGAAATGTGTGAAATGGAATATGTCCATTGATGTACAGTGTACTTGTATTGAAATTTACAGTACAGTGAGCGATTTGTAGAAAAACAGAAAAATCATTTGCATCACCAACTCAGATGGTGTAGAGGTAAGTGCAACTGTCAATAAATCATGTAATCTCATTGTATAGGTTCAAATCCAGGAGGAGGGTGTTCCTGAATCATGGAAGAGAGGAGCAAGCAGGAGAAGGAGGGTGGTTACTGCCCATATCTCATGTACAATCTTAAAAATAAAGGTGCCAAAGTGGTTCTTCAGAACAATGTCTTAGGGGAGCCATTTTTGGTTCCCTAAAGACTCATCCAGAGTTCTAGAAAGAACCTTCATTTATTTAGATCTGTAACAGACTTCATACAGTAAATAGCCATGAACAGATGATAACAGACTTGTGAAATACCAACCAGTCCTGATTTTAAAAGGACTCCTCCTGCGCACCGTAACGCAGGCTAAGTGTAGGTTTTCTTAAAATGTTAGTGTCCTCTCTGGCAGCCTACCATACATTGAATATTTAATTTTTCCCATTTAATTTATTTTCTAAATATTAGGGAGGCTTTCAAAGCACAAAAAAAAACAACTTCATATGCAGAGAACCCTCTCCAATGGTGCATTGTCAAGCAATAGTTCTTCAAGGAACCCCACAAACCAATAAAGAGCCATAAAATGCTATTATTGAACCAGTATTTTGAAGAGTGAACTTGCAACAATAATAAAATACCAAAAACAGACTATGAATATTACACCGCATACTGTATTAAATTAAACATCAGAAGATATTATAAAGAGCATTTGTGCATTTATCAGAATTTGTGGATAAAACCTAGTGGTGAATCTAATGCTATGAGTACTAATGATCCTGTTCTGCTTGGGAGGAAAACGGCCGTGTAGAATAATACTGATAATCTTTCTAAAGCAACATGGCCTATAGTCAGGATTGCTCAAATTTTAGTTAAAATTCTTTGAACATTGCTGCCTTTACCACCACACTGTATTTACATACTATGACTTTTGCTGTTCTTCAGAACATACTTCATTCAGTCTAGAGTCATGGAGAGCTGAAGAATACTGAGACAGAAGGCAGAAAACAACCCTGCACACAGAGTCAGTGAATTACAGATCTTGCACATTCACCAGCTCTCACTCATCCTCAGAATATTTTAAGACTTGCCAGGGAATGTAACTGCTTGTGTTTGGGTTGTGGGAGTCCCACATAAACACTACAAGAACATGCAAACATCACCCAGACAGTGACAAGGCCGGATCCAGGAGATTTAACACAGCAGCACCACTCATTGCCTCTCCATACCACTCCAGATACGGAAGAGTAAACTAAATCAGCGTAAGTAAAACAAAGAAGGTCTTGGCTGCGTTTTTTTCACCTTTGACAAACGGAATTCTTTCAGTGTACTCTTTACTACTGTATACACAACCTCTGGCTAGGTAAATATTAGCTCAACATTTGTCATCAAACAGTCCATTCTCATAAGGATTTGGGCTGAGTCATTTTCCAGGAATGCACCGACAATACCAAAAGAGGAGATCCTGTGTGATTTTAGCATTTTATGTGGATGAAGTGTCACTCAGATGTGCGGAGTATAATTATTGTGTGTATAGTATTTACTGTCTTCGTAACTCCTGTAAAATCAAATAGAAATTACATATACACAAAAACAATGCGTGTCAGCAGTCATTTATGCCCATTTTTAAAAGTAGGGAATAGTGGAAGTCTGCCATTGTCAGGATTCTATTACATGTTCAGATTTTAAAGAGCATTTCTGAAGCACATGGTTATGCCTGTCTGAACTATTTATTTACAGCTTTGCTGACAGAGAAAAATAATAGACATGAGATAGTAACAGGTCTTTTAATAATTATTGTAAGCAACAGTACTTCATTTTTGTAATTTCATGTGTTGTTTCACATATCATTCAACTAGCTATCCCCTGAGGCTCTGCCCGCATAGTACTGAAACAGGACAAACTTTAAAAATCAATAAAGAAAATGGTATTGCTAGGTAAACAGAGGCAAGGTACACTCCAAAACGCAGAGGTAGACCGACTCTCCACTCCTGACGTCACACTTCCCCCTCCCCTCGGCCTGTAGCCTCTGTCTATGATTAGTGAGAATATATCGCTCCTGCAAGCAAACTATGATTCTTAGAGTGATGAGAGAAGTCGCAAAATCAACCGGAATGTTCAAGCAAATTATAGAAAAAAATCCAATGTAAATCCATTAAGTCAGCATTTCCCAAACTATGGGTCGCGAGCGAATATTGAGTGGGCCCTCAAACATAAGACGATATTCCGACCGATCGGGCTAACAGCCGGACGTCTTTTGTTTTTGTGACATTCTTTATCGCGTTGTGTTGTGTTCGTTAGCGTACACCCTTATAATCTTTTTAAAAACAATTATTAACGTTTGAATATAGTAATGGAAAAGTGGTTGAAACGGATAGCAAAAACTACGTCGCCGCCGCCGGTTGATTGTGATGAAAAGACAGAAGATGTTCTTATAAATGACAAAAGTGGCACTGAGACTGACTTCCAAGCTCCCTCAACGAGTTCGTATGAATCGAAACGACGGAAAGTTGTAAGAAAATATCTAAAACTAGGATTCACTTGGAATCATGATACGATAGATCCGCGTCCTCAATGCGTGATTTGCTACGAAATATTAGCGAACGAAAGTATGCGCCCAAGTAAGTTGACGTGTCATATAGAAACGAAGCATTCCCATTTTACGAATAAGCCAGTCGATTTTTTTCAAAGAAAATTGTTGGATATGAAATCTTCAAAAAATATTGTTTCACATTTCATTAATATTAATGAAAATGCTGTATATGCCTCGTACCTCATTAGCTTAAGGATCGCCAGAGCAGGAAAGCCTCATACCATTGGCGAAGATTTAGTGTTACCATCGATTAAAGATGCTGTTGGAGCGATGTTTGGAGAAAAAGAAGTAAAGGAAATCGAGCGCATACCACTGTCCAATAATACTGTTGCACGACGAATCGACGAAATGGCTGAATGGGCAGAGGACGAATTAATCCGGAGGGTAGTTTGTAGTAAATATTATACGCTACAACTAGATGAGTCTACTGACGTGCAAGGCCTATCTCAACTGCTTGTTTTTGTGCGTTATATATGGCAAAACGACGCGCATGAAGATATCTTGTTCTGCAAGCCAATTAGTCGTGGAACGGACGAGGAAATTTTCAATGCAATTGATTCCTATATAAAAGAGAAAGGTTTACAGTGGAAGAACTGTTTCGGTATATGCACTGACGGTGCGCGGGCTATGTGCGGGAAAAATAGCAGTGTCGTTACAAGCCCCTGTGCTTTGTGGACACACTGTAAACTTCACAGAGAAGCACTGGTTTCAAAAGCATTACCTAATGATTTCAAAACAGTACTAAATACAGCTGTGAAAATTGTAAATTATATTCAAACAAAACCCTTACAAGCACGTTTATTTCAAAAGCTGTGTGAAGAAATGGGTAGTCTTCATACATCTCTTCTTCTGCATACGGAGGTATGTTGGTTATCCAGGGGGAAAGTACTGACACGATTAGTGGAATTACGCAATGAAGTTACAATTTACTTGGAAGGAAAAACTGAATATATTGAAACTCTACTGGACAAAGAATTCATTCTCAAGCTCACATACTTGGCGGATATTTTTTCGAAATGAAACGAACTCAATTTGTATTTGCAAGGTTCAAACGAATCAGACATTTTTGCAGTTCACGATAGAATCCTAGCGTTTATGAAAAAGCTTATGTTGTGGAAAAGTTGTATTGAGGATGGCAAGTATGATTGTTTTGAAACTCTTGAAACTTTTATTATAGAAAACCAAGTGCAGCCAAAGACGAACGTACTGTCTGCAATTTCCACTCATTTATCATTGTTAAAAAATAACTTTGATGCCTATTTCGGTAGAGAAAAGCCAAGCAAAATGACACCTTTTATTGGCTAACTAGAAAGATTACAATATGCAAGCTTTCGAGGCAACTCAGGCCCCTGAAGAAGGGGCCTGAGTTGCCTCGAAAGCTTGCATATTGTAATCTTTCTAGTTAGCCAATAAAAGGTGTCATTTTGCTTGGCTTTTCTCTACATTCATAATGGCTAACACGGTACAACACCCTAGTACTATGCCTATTTCGGGAAAGAGATGAAAAAGCTTGACTCGTTGAATTGGATTTGTAACCCATTTCAAGACCGCCTACCAAGTAGTATGTCAACAAAAGCAAGTGAAGAACTCATTGATTTATCAGAAGATACGTGACTGAAAAATAGTTTCAATCGCAAGCAGTTAATGAAATTCTGGCTCTCAGTTGCTGGGAACTATCCTTGCCTGTTTGATGAAGCTATAAAAGTCCTCCTCCCCTTCAGTACCTCATATCTATGTGAGGCCGAATTTTCGGCTATGATCAGCATTAAAACTAAACACCGAAATAAATTGGACGTATCAAACTCACTGTGATTAAAAGTAACTAAAATTGAAGTTGATGCTAAAGCTGTAATGACAAAAAATAGGAAACAAATACACCCTTCTCATTGAAATAACAGTCCTTGTAGGTATTTAAGTAATAAAAAATTGTAACTTAAAGTTGTTTTTTTTCTTATTTGAAAAGTCCTTCATTCATATTGGTGACGCTTAAATTTCCATAGTGACTGTGAGCTAAAGTACAATATATGTTGTCTGCGATGATAACAAATTAATGTCAAATGAAAAAAATACTTTAAACAAAATAAACAGCCCGAACAAATAAGACACCATTAAGTAGTTCCGCGATTCACTACTAGGGAATCTGAGCGTTACCAATATTTTATGCCCCCTTTTTAAGACGGCTAAGAGGTGGGTCCCGAATTTGGCAGTTTTTGTTAGGTGGGTCGGAGCCCAGTCAACTTTGGGAACCACTGCGTTAAGTAGTTCTCTCGTTCGCTAGATAAGTGGATGTAAGGTATGCCCTGAGGTTGGCACGTGAGTGAGGAGGGCCCCACCCCCTCCCCTCACCCGCTGCGTGTTTCTCGGATTCGTGCAAATTATTCGGTACCATAAGTGAACTATGGTACATAGCGCAATGACAGAAGTCGCAAAATCAACCAGAATGTTCAAGCAAATTATAGAAAAAAACTCCGTTAAGTAGTTCTCTTGTGAACAATGGACAGACATATAGACAGACAGACAGGCAGACGTTGGATTTTATATATATAGAGATGTAAGCAAATTAAAATGTTTACTAGAAGAAGTGGT
Source organism: Erpetoichthys calabaricus (assembly GCF_900747795.2). Lineage (NCBI taxonomy): Eukaryota > Metazoa > Chordata > Cladistia > Polypteriformes > Polypteridae > Erpetoichthys > Erpetoichthys calabaricus. Next base: position 68,853,961 of record NC_041403.2, read on the forward strand.
GAGCTGGGCCACCTGCCTTTACCTACAGAAACAATTTTCTTTTCTAATACTTGCGTTTCTTATTTATTTTATGACCAAAACTGGCAAGGCAGCAGATGAGGTGCTTAACTACAGTACATAGAATTTTTCCAATACTGTCTTTTGTCACTGTGCTGTCAGAGAAGACTAATCATTTATTATTTAAAACCTAAGCCAAGAAAGTTGTCCAATGATTAAGATGATATTCTTTTCATAGTAACTTATCTATTAATTCCTACAGTAAATTGATTATTTTTTCAATATACAGTATTGCAGAGAGGACAATTCTGACTGCTATTTTTATTTACCAAGTACCTCATCCTGGGATTTTTGCCTCCTTACAGACCTTAGATCTGGTGCTTAAAATGATACCATGGCATTTCTAGGCATATTGGGTTGTCACATGTGGAATTAAGGAGATACCTGGAGAAGTGTGCTTGGGAGGAATGGCCTGCTTCATGTGAATCCTAGCAGCAAATTGTTATTGGATTTCTGTGCTACCCATGAGTTATCCAAATAAATACCTTGTTAAAACACAAAATTGCTCACAAGTTTAAAAGGCACTGGAATACTTTAAACCGAGACCAATAATTGACTTTGTAGTCATGCTATGTGTTCTGAAGCCATATGCTTAGGACACCCCAGAAAGGCAAGTGTTAGCTGTCAACAGGTCAAAGAACAAGAACACTCAGAGTACACTTAACCACACATAAATAGTCAGCCCAGAGGCACATCACAGAACTCTCACATGAATACAGGAAGAACACCCAAATCTGCACACAAGACTGAATCGAAGAGGGGTCCAAGAGCTCTGAGACAAAAATGCAAACATCGATTAGAAGGGGCCCTTAGCCATATACTATATCATTTCTTGAATGTTTTTAATTTTTTTTTCTTTTTTTTTTTTTACATGGACTCATAAAGATTCTACTGGCAACTATGGTACACCTTCATCTTCACAGACTGAAACAGTAGCCCAAAAAGGGTTTTTTTTTACTTTTATTTTCCAGTTCTTCACATATACAAAAAAACACAAAAGGAAATGTAAGGGAAAGAAATCAAATTGTAACACTCAGGCCCAGGGGCAGTTCTACATTTTTGGGACCCGGAAGCTGAATCTGTAATGGGAGCTTCTTAACAACCAACAATGAGGTCTGGGCAACCATTGTTATCTTCTTCAAAAAAAGTATTTTTATTACTGTTAATGCTTACTGTATATTTGGGATTAATAAAGTATCTATCTATCTATCTATCTATCTATCTATTAATTGTACATAGATAAAATTGTTATTATTTATTGTAATAGTATTATATGTTTAGTATATTTTATGGTTTTACAAGATTATTCATGCAAATAAAATTTATCAAAATGTTGCCCTTCACAGTGACTGCAAGCAATGAAATATCCTTTCATTTTTTTTGATTATGGCTAACCTAAGATAAATAATTTTAATTAAAATTGAAATTTCCTTCATAAATGTTAATAGTGTTTTAAATGATTTATAATTATTTTATATTAAATATATTTAGAATGAAACATCCTTAATTTGAATGTTTTTTTATTTACATAGGCCTATATGATACTTTAATAACCTTTCAATTTTTAATTCACCTATTATTTTGCATTGAATTACACTATATTATTAATTTTACTATTTCTTGAAAAAACCCTACTTATACAGTAAACACACAAAATTTTAAGCAATGTGGAATAAAGTCGCTTCTAGGATTGTTCTGGATTAGAAGCCCTGAAACTTAAGCTTCATTGGTTTTAAAGTAGATCTTCCCCTGCTCAGGCCTTAAACTTCTTTTCATAGGGTATTTTAGATTAGCCAACTGCAGCTCCTGATCGCATCACCAGGCAATATCGGTTTTAATGACTGGGAACACTTAGCAATCATATGCTGATCTTCCAGAGCAATTGTTCTTGCCCCTTTTGACAGCCAATAGCATGCTACTTGACACAACCGGTGCAGTACGAATTGTTAACAGCTACGGCAAGTTCAGTCGCAATCTCAGCCCTTTTTTTCTTTTTTACATTCTGTTGGGGGTATTTAAAGCTCAACATATCAGAGAGATGAGCTACTCTTCTGTTTGTGGAGTCCAAAACACCCGTGTTCCTTGTTTCTCATTGCTACATTAAATGCCTTGTACTTAGACGTGGGATAGTATTCATTGGTTGTCAGCTCTGCTGCATACACAGCCCAACCCTATGACTAAAGACAAAATCAAACTACTGAAGCGAGTCACAGACTAGTTGAAGTGAGTCACTAAGTATGTCACATTAGGCAAACAGCTTCACAGGTAACATGCTGCCCACTGTCTCTGACTCGCTAAGAGAAGATAAATGAAGGCTACAACTGAAAATCACTGGAAAAGATACATAATGTGACAAAGCCTTTAACAAACACATAAAGTTGTCTTTCAAACAGGACAGCATTAGTTTAAGTTGAAGCTACTTAGCAGCTCAGGAGGGATACACTGCGACGTGGAACATTAGCTGTTTTCTTCAGCAATATGTTTATCTGCTAGGATTTATTAGCATATTTGCCAAATTTACAATAGATAGGTTTTTAATGATAGCAACTTTGTTGAAGAGCATTAAACCTCTGTTTAATGTTTCTGTTTATCTTCATGTCACTTTGAGTCTTTGGCCCCAACCTTCTCTTATTTGATCATGACCACAAATTTCTCAATTCATTACTGGGTAACAGAAATTTCATTAGCATCATCTAATGACCTTCTTGCCTCACTTCTTAAATGGAATCTACATCTTGTTTTTTTAATTCATTGCTGGGTGAATATTTGCTTAAAACTATCTGGGAAAAGGTACCGGAGCCTCCAGGCCTGCTCCACAAGACTGTCTAACAGCTTCATCCACCTAGCTGTAAGGATGCTGAACTTTGTCCACTACCTTCCGCCCCTGCCCCTGGACCGTAACAAGAGTCACTATCTACCAAGTACCCCACCTCAGCTGGTATTATATAAAGACTCAATATTACATCTGCTGCTGTTTGTCTTTTTGTACATCTCATCAGCTACTCTATAATGCACCTTCTCATTTTTTACTTTAATAGGCATTTGCACTACTGACTATTGCACATTGTACACAGGTCTACTTTACAAGTTCTAATGTTATTTATCTTATATTTTATAAATTTATACTTTTTTTATATATTTTATTGTACTACGAAGATGAGAGAGAAACAGTATTTCGATTCTCCTGTATGTTGGGCACATATAGTGAATTGACAATAAAAGGCTATTTGATTTGATTTTGATTTGATTTTCTTGCTCCAATATCCATCTTGAAATTTTTCTGGCATCATGACTCAAATTTTTGTCTTGCAATGATGCTACTGCTGTTGACCATTGGGTTTCTTCTGCTTTGATTTCATCTAATGCTTATTCGTGTTATCAGTATCTTGCTTTTTGTTCTTATTTTTGTTTTTTATTTTGCCTGACCACGTCTCTGCATTTTCTTGCTGACTGATATTATCAGATCCTCCATCTTTAAACAACAGCACTAGTATCTCATTTTATACAATACCAGCAGAGGCTTTCTTCATTCACAATGAGCATCCCAGAGGATATTTGTGATATAATTGGACAAAATCATGACAGTTTTACAATATTAAAGGCTCTACAGTGCTTTGACTTGATTTTCTTTCGAAGCAGAGAGAGTTACTACAGAGATGAGTAGTAATTAAGTCCTTACCCCAAAAAAAAAAAACAAGCAATAAGACACATTCTTGTGAGTTCATCAAAAATACAACTTACAATGAAGTTTGGCAACATCAGATAGGAGTCATCAACACACTACACATCTTAAAAGAATGAGAGAAAACAAATTGCTTCATCTCTCAGTTCATACTCTCAGGTAATCCCTATAACACTCAACAAAAAAGAAGAGTATGACGAAACTAATGTGTAGTTTCACAAAGTGCAGCCGGTACAGTGAACTTCACCTGATTTTAATCTGAAGGGGTGCCTCTCGATGACTAATGATGTTATCTTCTGTCTGGATAGAACAGAAAAAGTGAACAGATGAAAATATGAAGATGAAAGATTTTTAAAGTAAGGAAATAATTGAATTACATATGCTAAAGTGTGCTACAATATTCATCCATTGTCCTTCAGATCTTCTTAATCCAGTCTATGGAGTATATCTTTTTAATAATAAGACAGGACAAGAGAAAGAGAAATGAATGATCCTTTGAGTAATATCAGTTAAATTTTAAAATGTCTATGAAAGTATTGCAGTGCACACCAGTGACAAACACATTGTGTTTAACAAATACAGACATCTTAGGAATAAGGAAAAGCGTAGAATAGAATAACAAAAAGGAAAATTTCAAAAATGGAATACTACACAAACTAGAAATCATAAAAGTTTCAAAGAAGAGCAATGCTCTAAAAAGAATTGCAATAGAAACTAAGAAAAATGGGGGAGGGGACTCCAGTACTGTTTCTTTTACAAAACTATAAAAGATACACTCATTAACTCATTAACAATTGTAGGAAAGGGTCCAAGAAGAACAAATAAGTTAAATGTTCTATGCAGAAACAAAAAATATGCTCTGGGCTTAAAGCTTTTTTAATGGGAAAATGAAGTGTGAATTAGGAACTGGGTACATTAAAGATACACAAAACTTCTGGATCTTACAGCGCCTTTTCTGTTTTAACCATCAAATGTATTCCAGAATGTCAGAATTGAGAGAGGTGAGGTTGGAACCATGCACTGAAACAGCATATTGCTGCACCCACCACAAGACAAACCACCTTAAGGTCCCCAATTAGGACCCAAGTACAGCCGTACAAAGGGTAACACCTCAGCACTACACTAGTTCAGATGGAATGGAGAAAAAAATAAGGAAAACAAAATAAATCCCAGCAGTTAGAGTCCTGCTGTTTAGACTTTACCTCTAATCTCAGTAAAATATTGGAAAATCTATACATAACTAAATCTAAAGGCAACCTGCTTGAAAATAATATTTTAGGTGACAAGCTGTGTGCATGACAGATAACCGTTTTGCTTTACACATAGATTTTAATATTAGAAAATGATAAATTCAAGCAAATTATTTTTACACCAAAATATTGATATTAATTAATTATAGTGCAAAAATAATAAAAAAAAATATAACTGACAGCTAAAAAATGTGTTCTATGAAAAACATTTAGATGATGGAGGAGAGTGGTTTTCATTTTTGAATTCAGCGACCAAAAATATATAAACATAACATAAAACAATCAAAGCAATTTTTTGAATGAATTAAGATCGCAGGTTATATAAAGCATAAAATGACATGAAATAGTTTAATTAAATGTAGGAAGGAAGTATACCTTAACTATGTGAAGTGCCTTATGGTTTACAACTGCAGCAGGAACATTTAAATATTTAAAACATACTACAGATTCCATGCCAGTCAAAAAGCTGACTTTTTACCCAGTGCCCATTGCCGTTAATTTGGATGAGTGTGTGAAATAAAATATTTCATTATTTGAGAATATGGCCATTGACAGACCAACATAATTAGAATGTGAGCACTGATGTTGATTTATAGTAGCTACATTGTCCAGGTACTTTATTCGGATATTTTTAAAAGCCTTTAAGGTTTTTACAAAACTTGACATGACTCAGTGGTTTGTTTAAGAATGATGTGACTCTTTGTCTGGAGAAATTCTTCCTCGTTTCTATCTGTAATATATTTTAATTTACACTGATGTTCTCAAGAATGTGATTCATCATATAACTAATATAATTCTGCTAAGTTAGCTTTATCAGTGCCTTTAAGACATTTTGTTGACATGAACAAGGTCACCAAATAGCTTTCACTGTTTCAAAATAAAGAGATTTAATTCCCCCTTTAGTTCTGAGATACACTTGATCGCTCTTCCATGAACCACTTCTAAAGCTTGTAATGGAACCAGGGTGTCAGTGAGCCCCAAACCCCAAACAGATCACACAAATGCAGTCCTGGGTTCAATTAAAGTATGTTTATTATCCAAAATACCTCAAAAGTAACAAGTACAGCTTCTCTTTCTCCACAATACCTCACAATTCCTCTCCTCTCACCACTGCACTACCCTCCTCCAGTCGAGTGTTGCTTTACATCTTGCCACCTCCGACTCACTTAGTTAAGGGAGTTACTCTTATTGAAGACCTGGGAGTACTTCCGGTGCCAGGGCTGCTACACATTGGAAGTACTTCTGGGTCATATGGAAGTCCAATATAGCAGGGATCAGCTCTCCCTGCAGTGCCCCCTTGCAGCATCCACGGACCTCAGCAGGACTGTGCTGCCAGACTACAACTCCTGGCATTCCCTGCTAGTTCCCATATGGGTGCTGATATGGAGGGCTGCTGCCATCTAGCGCCTGGGAGGAATGAACCCTCCTCAGAAACAGTCCTTCCCTGTCCTCTTGTATCCCAACCAGGGAAGGTATTAAGCACATGTCCGGTCGGGATGTCTGTCCATTTATTTGGAGCTTCCTGCCCAGATAAGGAATAATCTCCTCTGGTTGGGATCTTCATCCATCCATTATGGCAGCTGGGTGTGACATCCTTCCCTCTCTTGGTTGGGATACCTTTCTCTTCACTGACTTCTTGCCAGGATGCCTGTCCATCCTGTGTGCCTCCTACAAGCTGTTCTGTCATTTTTGTATTGTATTGATTAAAACTGTGCATTTATGAGTTCTTAGCGACCATCTATTGATTTATATTCAACCAGTTCATTTTGTCATCTTTATTTAAGACTATTCAATAATTTAATAAACTTAACTTTTTTAGGTACTGTGCTGTTGTGTGTTAACATTTCTTAATTTATATTAAACGTTTTTTGGGATGTAGCTTCACATTTTATTCACTGTATTATTTGGTTCTGTTTATTGTCGGGACAATGAGATTATCATGTTGCTGTAAAATTCTAAATCATCTACTCAGTTTGCTTCATGTTCATCAGTCTTGCTTATAATTGTAGATGTAGGTATAAAAACAAAAATAGTGAGTTTGTCTTGAACTGCACTTTCTAAATGTCAGCCAAGTTCTCAAGATTATCTATGACTATTTTTTCACTGTCTGCCTTAAACGTTTAAATTTAGATAACGTCTGGCTTCAAAGGCACCGCTTTACCAAAATAGGCCTTTTACTAGACATTCCTAAAGAGTTCAGTGTGACAGTAGGTTAGCTTCATCTGCATTGTACACACATAACTATTAATGGATTAAAGATTGGCATCTCAGTTGAATTATTTGGGCTTTGGTGTAGTTTAGGAGGCACTTGCTACACTGCAGTAAATCCTCAATCTCAATGATATGAGAATGATGAGAAGTTCAGATTAAGTTGAACATACCTCTTAGCTATAGACCATCTGTTCAAATAAAACATGACACGATGTGAATGAAGTAAATTGTGTGACTCAGCTCATAATCACTTGTCACATCTGGCAACAGGTAAAGAATGTCATTCTTGGAAGTGACGTATTTGCTGTGTTACAGATCTGAGTCAGGTTTCACTGTAACCAACAAGACACTTTTGTTCTTGAGTGGCATACGTAAAGTTCTCATTGTGATTTTGTGAAATTCCCAGACTATTTCATATTTGGGAGTGGCACTCTGTTCAAAAAATATGGGGGATTATTTGTGTCTGTTTAATAAATATAGATCTTTTATTAAATAATTATTAGACAACAACAAACAATTACAAGGTATTCCTTTTGTTTACTGTGACTATCTAAGCCAGCATTAATTGTAGAACTTATTCACATATTGGGAACACTATCTGCAACAACAAAGAGGAGGAATACATAAGATGAGCCCACCAACAACTTTGCAGACTGTCACACTGTTTCATTAGTGAGACTTTATGGCTTCTAATTTATACAGTGATCATTTGAATATAAAACATCAATTTTACTCCTTATTTTAAACATGCAGCCCAAAACTAACACATTTGCTGATGCCGTCTTTCACACTCAATGAGAAGAAATAATTTTTTTTATGTTTTATCAAAGTGTAAATGTGCAATAAACAAGGGGCTGATGAGGCAGAGCCAAAAGCTGTTGCTGCCATGATACACGCAGTACTGTTTGTTTATAAATTAACCAAAATGTTTGTTGAGATTATCCATATACCTTAACTTAAACCGCCAAAGTCCTACACTCACCCAAATCCTCTAGAATGGCTTCTTATAAAAAGGCACAACAGTTTACACATACAGTGTTCAATAAGATTGATTTCTTCTTACAGGCATCAGATATTCTTTTTGATATTTGTGTAAATCTCACTAATGCTCTGATTGTGAACAATAATTTGAATGGATAAAACCAAATTACATAAAGCACTTTATTATATGAAATAGTGTAATTTAATATAGGTGGGAAACAAGACCTTAACCTTCATGTTATACAACATATTACTATAAAAACTCAAAGTAGAATAATCAAGGAGCTGAAGGCACAGAGAAGCATTAAAGGCTATTGCTGACATGCCATACACAGCACTGTACATATTGAGGGACACAACTTGCTATGAAACTAGCATTCCTGAGCAGCTGATAACTGTATTAGTGGAAGCTATTTTGAAAAAACATAAAATTCTATTTATGTCTTTAAAACAGGGAAATTAAACGATGAACTGATGAGAGCAAACAAAACACTGGCTCAAATTATTTAAAAAATGTTACGTAGAAGCTTCTTCTGGGAGACTGTGCTTTTTCAAGATGTTCATGTAGATTATTACATGCTGGATGAATGCAACTCATTCGTAATTGAAGTGTTTACTGAGCTAATTTAATCCAGTTTTGAATTTGTTGGGTAAAACGGACACAAAGCAATATTCCTTTACACAGTACACTATCACACAGTCACACTCTCACTAATACAACACCAATTTATAGTTGCCAATTCAATCTGCTAGTGCAGTCAGACAAAGGATGACCTGAAAAGTTGAGGAAGATTAAATCTGATATTTCAAAATAGGTTACAGTAAATCATCTAGCTAAGACATTTAATACTCAAGGGTTATATCTCTATTATCTTTTATTTTAACACATGGCTTGCATCTGGTTCCTGAAGACTTGGTTTGTTGGCACTGTGGTTCTCATAAGTAATAGTTATTGGCATTGTGTTACTCATGTGCATGCGAGGTTGCCCTGTGGATAATATTGGCAATGCATACCTCATGGATCCAGCATCCATGCCTGGTCATTGCCTGTGAGGATTTCCCTTGAGATACTTGGGCTCTTGCTGTCTTTATGAACACCATCCAAGGATGTCTCCCAGCCTGAATGTAGTGTAGCACAAATTAAACCCTGAGTTTGTTTAGTCTGTTTTAGAATATGTGTTATGTACAATAAGCACTAATCCATATTACTAAACGAGAATGGTAAACCGGATATGGACGCAGGGACCTGCCCGTGGACGCAAAAGACATAGTGCGCAGGCACCACATAAAGCCCCCCTCCAACTAACAGAAATTGCAGGAGACATAGTGCGCAGGCGCCACACAAAGCCACCCTCCACTAACAGAAATAAGAAATGAGGCAACGCGCCCATAGCACACAAAAAAAGGAGTCAGACGCAGGCGCCACACAAAGCCCATAGCACACAAAAAAGAGAAGTCAGACCCACGCCCCAGAGTGAAACGGGACAGACTACGGAGTACACACACTAAAATAAATAAGAAATGAGACACAAAGCCCCCCTCCACTAACAGAAATAAGAAATGAGGCAACACGCCTATAGCACACAAAAAAGAGGAGTCAGACCCATGCCCCCAAGTGAAACGGGACAGACTACGGAGTCCACAAAGGATCACTCATCAAGCCCGAGATTATGGCTCAAAAACGAAAGAGCAACCGCAAGCAAACACCATACAGAAACCCCACAGATACGGACAAAACAACATATTTGAATCACATTATCCCCGCCCCACAGTGAAACGGGACATACTACGGAGTCCACAAAGGTTCACAAATCAAGCCCGAGATGGTACGTAAAAAGAAGAGTCACCCCCCCGCACCAGAGTAAAACGGGACAGACTACGGAGTCCACAAAGGGTCACACATTAACCCCGAGATATTATGGAAAGCGAATTGTGGTACGGAAAACGGCAGATACTACGATAGGAGCATTCGCCTACAACGCGCATCTGAAATCAACGTACACACTACACAACATAATCCACGCACTTCTAAAAAACCTCACGCGGACACCCGACATCATACATAAACAACAACAAACCGGACTACACTACATATTGGAATCAAATTACAGTGATACAATATTAACAGGACAACCACAGATAACACAGCCGCAACACCTGATGGTAATAATAAGAAGAAACGAACGCTCCGTATTAAACATACGTCATCTAAACACATACAAACTATACAGCATAGGTGAATCTCATTACAGTGATGCACTATTAACCGTACAACCACAGAAAACACTCCATATTAACAGTAAGTGCGATCATCCTTATTACATACCCATATTACTAACGATAAAGAACAGACAAGTCATAAATTCACGATCACGGGTGCAAAACGATACGGCTTGAGTAACGGGACCACAAAGGCGAGCCCGCATGAAAAAAAACAATAAACGTAGGTGCCTACAACTCGCTTCTGAAACTGCGGAAGAAAAACTGTCTCGGCTCCAAAAACGAAAAGCTCGACTAACACAGTTACAGAAACAAGCCCAAATGGACAGATACAATGAACGTGAATGAATGCAGCGCGCATCTCAAACTGCGGAAGCGAAGCAGGCACGGGTTCAAAAGGAAAGAGCTCGAGTGACAGACATACAAAAACGGGACCGACGGGAAAAAATCAATGAACGCAGACGTCTACAACGTGCGTTTATAATGAGTCCACTATTAATGAAAATTCATTGGGATTAATGAATGTCATTTGCAATCATTTTCATTCACTTAACTTCCCTGAAAAAACAACTGGCAATACAACTAATGAGTTTACACGTTGTTGTCAAAAGGGTCAAGTTAGACTGCCTCCTTTACATGAATATCCTGAATATCTACGGAAGCTTCTAACTAACGATGTACCTGAAAGTAAAAACTTTATGAACTGCATTAGATCCTACAATAGTTCATTTGCTTTTGCATCTACCGGAGTAAATATCAGGCCACCAGCTTGCGATAGCCCATACTGCTTTCGCGTATGTGGACAAATATTACATCGCATTGGAACAGTGCACCCTGAAACAAATCACGAACGCAAATTTGCACAAATCTACATCTTACATCCAGATGACGCAATCTATTAACGAATGAACCTTCCTGAAAACAAACAATGCACGGAGCTTATACTGAGAAACGTCACTAAGATCATAAACAATCACCCATTAGCTAACTTTCAACATGAGGTTGAAAGAGAGGCCAACATAAAAGCAACCTATGGCTGCCCAGCGGGCACGGGTTCAAAACGCCGGGGGTAGGCGAGCAAAGTGAGCAGGAGGCAGAGCCCCCTTGTGCTAAGAGAAACAGGCTGATGCCAATATGTTGTATTTTTATAGTATACATTGTATTAGAGACACTGACCCAACAGCCTAAGTTTGTTAAGGCATGAACTCAACAAACTTTCAAAAGGACAGCACAAAGATATCCACACAAGACACCTCTAAGGCATCTCATACATTAGCTGATGGTAAATATTTACTCTGAATAGCTTGTTCCATTGTATCTCACATTAAAATAAATCATTGTTGGACGATGCAAGCTTTGTGGCATGGTCCACTGGTTTTTTCCAAGGGTCAGACACTCCATGAAAATGTATGTTTTTCTATCCGGAGCCTTCAGCTAGTCCAAAAACACTTCAAAACAGGCAGTGGAAGACAAAATGCATCAACATAAAGAAAAAAGCCCTTAGCATAGTTTTAATTCATTTTTAACTTCTCGAAATAAACAGCTATGAGGACAGCACATCAACATCATCAGGCAAGCAGCAACAAGGTAGGTTTCTTGATTGTTGCAGAGTTTCTTTGGGCCTTCCAGTTGTTCAAGTAACTTGGTTTAGAAAAAAAGGTGCAAGCACTGAACTGATGTCATGACTTCCAACAAGACAGAACTTGTATGGTAACTCATGAAGACAAAGCAGCAACAACAGAGTATTGTAGCTGCCTCTTTAATTGTCTAATTCCAATATGATTTACGACATTTTCCATAGAAATGACAGAACTCTGTAAATGTGTCACTTTCCTTTTGTTCTCCATTCATTCCCACAGTGCCTAAAATAGTCTGCCAATTTCTAGGCCTGTTGGAGTAATTATGTTTTCTAATTTCTTTTTGAATTCAAAAGGCCTATATCCTGCAGCTAATAAACTGCCTACTATCCCCCTGCCCAAGCAAAAAAAAAAAAAAATCTACATAACCACTTAAAGTATAAATCTCAACGACATACTAATTATTGATTATATTTCTTGTAGACTAAACTATTATTCTGTGTAAAAAGGCCAGTATTGCAATGAAGGCAATCATCTGATCAACAAAGATGTTTAGATATTCAGTTGTATTAAAATTATTCTCTACTCATATCAGTAGAATGTAAGGTATGCTTCTAAACACATCTCATACTTTTAGACAACTAAAGATTTATTGGAGTAGGTTTTGTGATCTTCTAGTATCCAGTGTTTGGTTTCTTATCCCACTGCAACCCAACCTTCTTGTTTTATGAGCCTTGGAGTGAAGCTAGGTTATGTCTTCAGTCGTTCTACAATGAGTTGTGTGTTCCAGTATGCCACTTCCACCTCCATAGTTTTACTCTGGTTTGGATTTAATAATTGCATCCTATCTGTCAGTTTATGTCAGCCTATTTATTCTACATTCTGTTTCCAGCAGTAGGCCTAGCATTGGTTGTTTTTTTACTTGGCCAATCGAGAGTTCACCCATAACAAAGTCATGCAGGGATGCTATTTCAGATACACTCTTGCTGGTTTGTCTAGTGTTTAGTACCAGGTAGTGTTTAAACCATTGCCTATTTAGTACCTACCTGATTCAAATTATGTGCACATTCAATGATTTACTATCTAGTCAAAAATGTGGGAATGGCAGGGTTGTGCAATCCTATAGCTGCTATTTCCAGCGATCCAATCTGTTTTTTCTCATGAATTTATCAATGAATAATCTTAGTTCTCTGGAAATCCCCAGTGTTTCCTTGTACATACATATTCCATACTGTTGATTTTCTTTATTTGTCACCATGTCCTCATAAATGAATTTGATGTCTTACTTCCTCATTGCTGTTTTCATCCAATAGTGCACGGTGTTTCACACCTAAGATTTTATCATAACTTAAACAGATTTTTATTTGGCCTATATGTAAACAAATAGTTTCTATTCTCAAATAAATATTTTCCATTTGACATGCCAGGAGTCATAAAAATATTTAATGCACACTGGATTTTCCTCATTAACTTTTATTTTCATCATGTCAATAATCCTTATTTTATTACAATGAACTTTATTTTCTTTAAGTTAAATTGTCGGCCATTATTGCTTTGTTCTGTGTAAAACTCAGTGTGTAACTATGAGTTATTGCATAATTTCCTTTTCAGTTTTGGTATATAAACAGGAACAGTGATAATGAGTACCATTGACTCAAAGCGTTCCATGTCTTTTCCAGATTTTATGTTTTTCTTCTTTTCCTTCTCTGTCATCCTACACTACTATGTCAAGAACATGTTCATTCTTCTGAACCCACCAGGATTAAGCTCATGAGATCATGAAACCAGAGGACTCATACACTTGTCTGCTTCCGCTGTACTTTTGAGATCATCAACCTAGAAAGTCATCTGTAACCTTGGCTGTCTCCACCTAAGTCTCATTGACATCACTCTGTACCTTTATAAACTTGCTTGGAGTTGACTTACAAGTGGTGATGAAACCAGCATGTCATAGCTGTGGTGACATATTGAGCATAAGGCCTCTCCAGTAATGGAAGCTCAGTTTTTCCTAGTATTTTTGTGCTTTACTTATTTCTGTGTTTCTGCATGAATGTAAATTGTTTTATATATTTATGTGTATTAAAGTCTGCTTGTTTTCAAGTTTTATGGAGCATTCATATACAAAATCTGGCTTTTGGAATATTACCTACTTCGTTTTAAAAAAAACCCTACAGGAAAGCCTAAAGGGGGAATGAAAAAAATGGAAGAGAAGAAAATAATATATCTGTTAGATACCCTCTAGACACCAAAATAATTCCTCATTAACATATATGAATTAATCTAGATATAGGCAGAACGGTGGGAGGTGCTGCATCCAGCATCCTGAGTTTAAAACTTGCTCCTGTATCTGTGCAAATTTGCACATTTTCTCATCGTCTTAATGAGTTTCACTCTGGGTAACCTCCCACTTCTCCAAAAACGTTTAGATAAGGTTAGCTGGAGAATTGGAATTAGTCCTGTGTGAGTGTGACTATTGGTATGTGCATTAGGGAGCTTTGAAATGGCCTGGCTGTGCCCTGCCCAGGGCTTTTTCCCCTGTTTTACCATTAATCCTGGGATAGCCTTCAGCTACCAATGGCCCTAAGCTAATTAAGTCAATCTGAGAATGTTATACTTGACACCTTTGACTTTAAACCTGATTTACTGCGGTCAGGCTGTGGCTATCAATTGTGAATCAGCATGTAGCCTTTGAAAGGAGAAGAGTTTTCTCCCACACAAAACATCTGCATTTGAGTCTTTTCTGAAGTCTCCACCATCCTTCTTATCCTGCCCATGATCATTCCAGTTTTTCATAATTAGAATTTCCCATTTCTAATAACATATTTGTCAGCTATCTCAAGCTTGATATTCCATGGAGAATATATATTTTCAAATAGCAAAAAATATGATAACTTTAGGCCTTTCAATTTCAGAGTGAGGTTCCCGTCTAGTGAATGGCTTCACATCTGATGTTTACAGTAATGGCTTCCCATTGCCATGTCATGCTTGAGATTAGACATTCTGATAGATTAATTCACTTCAAGAGACTGGTTGAGCTTCACCTATCTTGATTTTAAATTAGAGTTTGCTGGCCACCACCCATTTATCAACATGGGTAAACACACCTGAATGAAGTACATTGAGAGAAGTAAGGTGTAGTGGTGTGACCAGTTATATACAGTACACTAACTGTTCAGCCATTACTGACACCAATAAATTAAAATGCTATGACACACCCAAGATTAACGGCCTCAAAACAGAATGGTGCTTAGCTTAATGTATTTCTGGTCAGCTGGCTAAGGTGTTGGCCTGCTTCTTATAAAAATCTAGAAGAGCAGCAGCCATGTAGCTTTTTCTAAGATACCATAAAGGTCTTTATGACATGAATTGCTTCTTCTGGTGGCCTCTTTTTATCAGAATAAAAACTCAAAATCATTAGGCCTGTTTTTGTTCTCATTCCCAGTTTCATCTCTCCCATCCTCTAAGGACCCTTCCTTGTCTCAATGAGACAGTTTTGCTGAAGTGGTAAATTAATTTAAAAATGTGCATGTAGTAGATAAAATATAAATGTAAAGAAACATCAAGATAAACAACCATATGTTTGTCTTTTACATCCTGGAAGCTCTGATCCCAAGTGAGTTACTACAGTTTATTCTCTTGTAAATAGCCTTGTGTGTCATTAGTAAATTAATATTTACACTAAACAGATGACACCTTCATTCTCGGGTAAACCTATACAGGAAAGTGACTAGGTCAGCAGCTTTTGCATGCAAAATGTTTTCTTTGAGGGTTTCTTATTATTTTGCTTTTTCAGGGGTTTGTTTACTGCTTGTTGTTAATAGCTATGTATTGGAAAATGTAAACAAAAGTTTCAAACTCATGCATAACAAAATAAATAAAGGAAGACTTTAGAACGTGAATTGAATTTCCAACACGCCCACACTGAATGGTCAAACGGGCCTACTAGGAGGTAAGCAGTGTCCTGATTATCATGTGTTCATCCGGAAAACGCAGTTTTCAATGTATGACTGAGCAGCAGCGTATAGGAATCCTGCCTTAGAAAAGCCAGAAAGGAATGAAAATGAAGGGACAGACTTCAAGTTACCCATTTAGAGCTGCAGAAGTGTCCCGCTTAATGAGGTGTTGGAGAGCTCACTTTAAAAAAAAAATGGAAAAGTGAACTCACCAAAAGTTTTGCATTATTTCAGTTTTTGAAACACTACATAGCTTGTGTCACAGGAGGCTGGGGAACAGAGCCAGCTGGGACGCCTGGAAGGACTGGGGGGTGACGTTTGCCTCCTCCGGGCCGCAAGGGGGCAACCACGGGAGAGGAGCAAGGAGGATCAAGCCCGTTGGGGCCCAAGGCCACCGTCAGGGGGCATCCTGAGCCTCAGAGAGCCCAGGAGGCATTCACTTCCGCCACACCCAGGAAGATGGATGAAGAGCCTTCCAGGGGCGCCCGGAGTGCTTCCGGGTGCAAGGGCAGCACTTCCACCACACCAGGGAGAGCTGCCGGAAGAATGTCATCGGGCACCTGGAGCACATCCGGGTGAGAATAAAAGGGGCCGCCTCCCTACAATCGGGGAGCTAGAGTCGGGAGTGTGAGCAGGACTAAGCTCCCATGGAGCGAGGAAAAGGCAGCCCACGGACACTGTGAGAAAGGCCCGTATTAGGGGTTATTGGTGCTGGGAGCACTGTGTGCTGTGAGCACTGTGTGCTGTGCGGGATTGTATTAATAAAACGTGTGCTTTTTATAAAGATGTGGTCTCAGTCTGGTGGTGTCCGGGCTTATCTCACAGTTGTCAGATTAAGAACACCAAAATCCACTTTATGAGAGGTGAACAAACTAAAGAAGCCTAAAACATATTCTTACAGGATCTCCAGACTATAACTAATAAAGTGCATCTACCCCAAAATAATCTGCCTATCTTAACCTTCTAAAGGCTGCCTCAACAAATATCCATGCAGCATTAATGGAAAACATTTAAAAACAGAGATATGTACTTTCCATTATGCAGGGGATAACCAAAAATAAGGAGAACAAAAATCAAAAAGTGATTCTTCTGTTTCTTTTTCCATCCCTTTGTATCCCAAGGCATCACATGTTTCCGTATTATAAGAATGAAAAAATGCAAGCCCAGTACGACGTCAGTAATCTTAGTGTTACTGTGCAAATCTTACAAAGCTAAAAATACTTGCTTGGTGCAGTCATCAGTTTATGTTCCATAGTTTTCACACAATACAGAGACTCACTTTCATACCTGCAGTATGATTTCTACCTTCTAGCTACTAAACCACAGTCTCTATGACAAAGTGGTAAACCTAACATTGCTCAATGGTGCTGTGTACCTACAAGGGCGACAGAGTTCATTTTTTTCAGTATAATTGACACATGGTGTTTTTTTCTGGAGGGGCAACACAATGGTTAGCACTGCTTCACCACAGCTCCAGGAGACTGGGAATATTTGTCAGATGACACACGATTCTTTTATTTCACAGATTCAACTAACAGCCACATCCTTCCACAATCAATCACACCTCACTACTTGGGGATGAAAAGCTTGAAAATTAAAGAGAAAAATAACACTAAGGTTGACTTTTTCACTGGTTTAACTTTTTTAAATGGATAGTTGTAAAGATACAGGATGGGAACAAATTATTATCATCGTCAGAATAAGAATCATAGGAACATAGATGAGTTTCTTGCCTACTGTTCAATGTCAGCTTTTTTTTACTTAGTTCCAAAGCTCAGATGACAATGTTGATTCCACGGAAAGGTCTGATATTAACCTACAAAAGTCATAGACAGCAGCAGGATGTGTGAAGTGGCTCTTTTGTGATGGTAATCTAATATTGATTAGACAAATAACTTGTAATTTTTTTTTAAATTATTTTTTAGCTTTATTGGATCTAGGCTGAGTGACTTGTTTTTCTCATCATACACATTCATTGTATGTTGACCCTGTGTTAACCTATATATGACAAATAAACCTAAACCTAAACCTAACAAATATAGTCATAAGCACAAAGTTAGTAGAGAATTTCTAGCAAGCATAACTAATATCATACCCGATGTTTAAATGTATCTGTGTTCCTGTTGACTGTGTCTCTGTTTAGATATTCACACTTGCTTTACTTCTGGGGTTTCTCTGTCTGACTGGTAGATGCATTCCTTCACTGTGTCTAACTCCAAGAAAAGTAATTTTTCTAGTACAAAGTAGATACTGTTATCTGAACGTACAAATGCTAGCTAAAACTAGTAGCAAATTTAGAGTTTGAATCTAACTTGAACACACAGCCATTGTATGTCATTCAGATAGAAGCCTGTAAGCAGTCTTGAAACTTGCCTGTGCTTAATTTTGTGGCTGCTTTGTTTATTAATTTATAAGTAAGAATTCTAATATTATGTCTGCAATGGTAAAAAAAAATATGCTGTAAGATTTTTCAGGTCAGTAAGGCAGAGGTTTTGAGGTAGTTTTGCTCAATAATCATGGCGCAGCATGTGAAAGTACTGTGTGCATGTAACAATAATGACCCCATAAAGCACCATAAACATTCATGAAAATTCCCTTTTAACACTCTTGAATAACAAGTGAGAGATCACCATTGTTATGAGTTGAATATGGACATCCTTTATTACAGTGTTTCTCAACATTATTGGTGACAGGACAAACTTTTTCTCATTTTAGTGTCTTCATGACCCATCAGGGGTGGGAATTCAAGTGCAATTGTCAGAACGGGATGAGCACCAACCTGCATAACCCACTAATATTAGAAAGTATGGCAACTCATGACCCACTGGTGATAGCCCCCAGCCCAACCCTGTTGTTGAGAAACACTGCTATCAAAAGGTGACTTCTCATTGCAGACCTAAGAATATAAGCAAAGCAACGATCTTAAATAATCTAGGTTCATTTACAGAATACAGTTAAGAAATACATTAGTTGCACCAATCAGCATACAGATAAATGGTATAATCTATATATGTATATGTAAATGTCTCAAAAGAGTTAAACAGATTTAAAAAGTCCTAATAAAAGTCTTATATAGAAATGTATAATCCTACAGAGAACAAAATGAAAAGAATTAATTGTCATTCTCTTATTCTTCTCCTTGGTGAATGTGTTGGAAGAAAATGGTACAGAAAGTATAGGAAAGGCAAACTCATGCAAGAACTGTGCACATGTGACAATAATAACCTTATAAACAGTATAAACCTTCAAACAACTCAATAATAACCTTATAAACAGTATAAACCTTCAAACAACTATCACTTTATATAATTTATATGATTATTTTATCTTTCTATTAGTGCTTTTCCTAACAACATACTGTACAAGTCTATTATATACCATTATGATGTATCTGTTATGATAAATATGTTTTGGGATTTTTTTAGGCTTGGAAAAGAGAAGTTTTGAGGTAAGACAGTTATACTCACTAACCAAGGGGTCAGAGAGTGGTGAAGTGTTGCACTTTTCTCTATACACATGACAGTAATGACCCTGTAAATCTATCATTTTAATATCATTTTAAAACCTTGCAGGTACAATAAATGAATAGTTTGGTAATACTAAGAGTAACGTGTTTTTACAATGTGACCCAAGCTGGCTAATAAATGCTTCATTCACCATCTGTCTCAGGTTTTTCAAATTTTTATTATTTTTTCTTTTTTCCCATTGTAAAGAAATAAGTATTGTCATGCATGTGCTTCAGAAGATCTCCTCACAGGCTCGATTGAGGTATGTAGTAACCCACCGGGATGAGAGCAGGGTGCTGTCGGTAACATGCGCTTCTTATTCTGTCCCCACAGCAATGAGAAACCACTCAGTGAGGGCACCTGGCTAACCCCTTCTGGTTCACTGGCTATAGGAACCCCAGCTGCCCAGTAGAAGCTGTCCTTAGGATGGAACTGCCAAGCAAACAGACCTTGAACCTGCGGCTAAAGCCAAGTCTTTTTGTTTATTTGAAAGCCCAAGGGCAGGACGTCTAAATTCCACAAGTACTTTTTGTTTGGTTGAACTTTTTGTTCTATTAAACGGGACAACTTTTATTTTTGCAACCTGTCATTCCTGCACCCAGCCACAGGACACAGTTTGTAAAGAGAAAAATTGTTGTTGCATTGATGCTTCATGCCTGAGTGACCTTGGTTTTATTCTGTAAGGAGTTTGTATATTATTTCCATGTTCACGTAAGTTTGTTTCCACAATCTAAAGATAATAATAATAAAAATTAATTACATTTATATAGCGCTTTTCTCAGTACTCAAAGCGCTATCCACAGAGGGAGGAACCGGGAAGCGAACCCACAATCTTCCACAGTCTCCTTACTGCAAAGCAGCAGCACTACCACTGCGCCACCTGATAGGTACACCACAAACTGACTTGGTGTGGGTGGGTGACCTAATATGGACTGGAACACCATCCAGTATAAGTCACTGGTTTGTTGTTCCAAGAGGTTCCAAATTATCAAGGCCATGACCTGGACAAATCAAACTTAATATAAGGCTAGACAGATTAAGTTAATTTTTGATAACCAAAGCAGTCCAAATGTAGCATTGCTCAAATGAAATATTGAAAGTCACACACAGTAGAATGAACCCAGTGGGTACAAGGATTTGTAATGCATTCTAGCTCAAATATCTATGGATAAAATAAATATGCTTGAGACACACCCATGAACTGAACAAAGAAAAGCCCAAGTTTATACTTAACTAATCAGTTCATTCATGTTAGTGGCACATACACAAAAAGGAAACAATGGCCTTGATAAGAAGCCCAACCCAGTTTGAGGATTTGAAATAAAGGAAAGGAGAGGGAAAAGAGGAGTAAGTGGGTGTTGCCTTGTGGAATTCGGCTCCTTATTCATCATTTCTGATTCATTATATTTAATCAGTTTATCATTGCAATTTACATTGAAATGGTTGCTTGCAGGAGGAGTGCGCTAGTCCATTACAGGGCACACTCATAGAAACTGGGCAAGTTCATAACCGTCAGTCAATGTAATCAGTACATCTTGTTGAGAATAGTAGGGACACCACCTGGGTACCTGGAAAATCCCACAAAGACACGAAGTGAATGTGCAAACTGCACATCGAAAATTAAAAATCCAGCAACCAAACTCTGGCCTCTGTATTCATGATGCAGCAGAAATATTAACCTGCAATAATATAATAGAATGACCTAATTAAGTAAAGTTAACATTCGGGAAATAAATATATCTTAATCATTTCTTGGGAAACCAAAGGCAGAGGCATGACAAATAATCTCTGATTTTGCCGCTCTATTTAAGTGTCACTTTTGACCTTGATACCACCACCCACTCACTGCCTCAAGTCAACCGAAAGCAAGGGTGACCTACCCTGTTGTGCTATGTGTGGAACTGGATGATCCAGTATGGTTGCCCCCAAGCTCATTTCTAAAGTGTTACTGAATTTTTCACTCAGTAAACTTTCTTATTTTAAACTGCTGTTGTAAGTTTACAAAATACCCTGATTTTTGATAGCCTAAATATGTTGACCTACCTCAATAGAATCCACTTAGATATGCAAGACTGGCAATCAATTAATATGTTTTAGAATTACAATTCTTAAAAGATAGCATTATGTAAAGATTGACATATTCTGATTTGAGGGGTAAATTAACACAAACATAATCTTTGCCCAGCTAAAGAGTATTTCTGTCTAGCAAAACTCCTCATCTATACAGCTACATTGAAATTCTTATTTTAATACTTACTGCTATGATGGCTTTGTTGCCTTGCAATATTGTGAGCCCCAGGGTTGCCTTATCCACTCCTTTACGACAGGTTTAATAGGTTGGTAACTAGGTATGTCCAATATCTCTAGAGGATTATATTGAGCCAAACTCAAATGTTGCCAGTGAGGAAAAAATAAATAAAAAACAAAAATATATTCCTTTATGCAAGAGTTTTGCTCTGGGTCAATAAGTAAGTATTTCTGTCACCTCCATATCAGTCAAGAAGAACATACATTCAGTGTTCTAGCTTACTACTGTTTAGTGTTCAATATTCACATTGCATCTTGGATCATAGCTCAACATACAGTATGCATTCATGTAGAGCAGTGTTTCCCAAACTCAGTCCTGGGGACCCCCTGTGCCTGCAGGTTTTTGTTCCTACCAGATTCCTAATCAGTGACAACACCTGATAACACTGAGCTCATTTAAATAGCTGTTTTTTTTTCTTTTATTCTACATTCAGAAAAGCACAGCAGCATGATTTTTACATTTATAAGACATTTAGAAATATTTCTGCTTTTGCTATAGATTTAAATGCTTAACTCTCTTTTGTTAATTTCATTATATTTTGCCCTTTCTCTGTGCAGTTTTTCCCTCTTCATTGTATCTTAATAATAACAATTTAAAACGAACAGATCAGACACCCAGGCAAACAACACTGAATAATCAAAGGCTGCAACTACTTTAGAGTGAGTCCCACTAATTAGTAAATAATGGATTAATTAAACAATTAGAACACCTAGAAAAGCAGAATGAAAATCAAGATGAAAATACAGTTAAAAACAAAAAAATACATTATTCCTATATAACTGCTTGGTACATTTTAATATTTTTTTTAGCAAACTTAGTTTTCTAATTTCTATATTATTCCCTAAACACAGTACTTGGGAAATATCAGTTCACTTAATTAGCCCAGGAGTTCAATTAAAAGCAGAAGCTGGTTGGAACAAAAAACCTGCAGCCACAGGGGTTCCCCAGGACCGAGTTTGGGAAACACTGATGTAGAGTGAGCTCTGTACAAGCGAATGCATTACACATGTATGTGCATTGAAGTGAATGCCTGCATGGAAAAATACATTTGCAGTAGTCAATTTGGCTGCTGCATACAATGAGGACAGCCCACAACAACCTGTTGGTAGTCAACTGAAATCACACCACAACAGTAAATTCTGGAATAAACAATAGTTTTTCCAAAATAGCACCTCCACTATTTCAGGTCCACATCCTCTGCCCTGGGTAATTCTTTGAAATTAGCTGACAACTTTTCGATGAAATGTATGGCTCTTGAATTGGAATGTTTCATGCATGCTATTCGCTTGACTAATACTTATGTGAAGAAATGTCATCATAAAGATTCTTTAGTATAATTCAGTCAGTTTTACAAGAAGACATTGTCATTGTTAAAAACTTGCTGGCTTTGGTGTGTCTAAGATCAAAGGCAAATCACACTGTATAAAATTGAACCATAAAAAGTATAAACAAAGGAAACAGAAAACCCTCCAAAGTAAAGGAATACAATTCCTTCAGGGTTTGATGGTGAAATATGTACTCACCTCTCGTCAGAAGCAGCTTTCTTCATAGATCTTCCAGTACCACTCGTAAAATTTTGCACATTATTCAGGATACCCTACCTGGAAAAACGTGTGTCTATATATATATATATATATATATATATATATATATATATATATATATAAATATATATATACAGTATATATACTGTATATATATATATATATATATATATATATATATAAATATATATATACAGTATATATACTGTATATATATATATATATATATACTGCTCAAAAAATTAAAGGAACACTTTTTAATCAGAGTATAGCATCAAGTCAATGAAACGTCTATGATATTGATCTGGTCAGTTAAGTAGCAGAGGGGGTTGTTAATCAGTTTCTGCTGCTTTGGTGTTAATGAAATTAACAACAGGTGCACTAGTGGGGCAACAATGAGTCAACCCCCAAAACTGGAATAGTTTAACACAGTGGTTCTCAATCTGTGGGGCGGGGACCCCTAGGGGGGCGCAAAGTAACAAAAAGTTGGGGTGCAAAGATGTGAAAAAAAGAAAACAAGAATCGAAAATATGAAAAATACATCTATTGAAACCAAAACAAATTAACTTAAACTACATTCTGATACTAGAAAAATAAATATAGAGTTAGATAAATGTTGATAAAAGTTAAGTAGGTATAATAAAATATGCATCTATGATATATCATTAATTAAAAAAGAACAAATTGGTATTAGTGGGCTCCTTTCAAAAAAACGTTAGGGGGGCACGATTAAAACTGTTATGAAAACTCAGGTCGCAAATACTTAAAGGTTAAGAAACGCTGGCTTAACAGGTGGAGGTCACTGACATGTTTCCCTCCATCTTTTCTGACTTTTTTCACTAGTTTTGCATTTGGCTACTGTCAGTGTCACTACTGGTAGCATAAGGCAATACCTGGACCCTACAGAGGTTGCACAGGTAGTCCAACTTCTCCAGGATGGCACATGAATATGTGCCATTGCTGGAAGGTTTGCTGTATCTCCCAGCACAGTCTCAAGAGCATGGAGGAGATTCCAGGAGACAGGCAGTTACTCTAGGAGAGCAGGACAGGGCAGTAGAAGGTCCTTAACACATCAGCAAGACCAGTATCTGCTCCTTTGGGCAAGGAGGAACAGGATGAGCACTGCCAGATCCCTACAAAATGACCTTCAGCAGGCCACTGGTGTGAATGTCTCTGACCAGACAATCAGAAACAGACTTCATGAGGGTGGCCTGAGGGCCCAACGTCCTGTTGTGAGCCCTGTGCTCACTGCCTGGCACTGTGAAGCTTGATTGGCATTTGCCATAGAATACCAGAATTTGCAGGTCCACCACTGGCGCCCTGTGCTTTTCACAGACGAGAGCAGGTTCACCCTGAGCAGATGTGACAGACATGAAAGGGTCTGGAGAAGCCAAGGAGAACGTTATGCTGCCTGTAACATCGTTCAGCATGACTGGTTTGTAGGTGGGTCAGTGATGGTCTGAGGAGGCATATCCATGGAGGGACGCAAAGACCTCTCCAGTCTAGACAACGGCACTTTCACTGCCATTAGATGAAATCATTGGACCTATTGTCAGACCCTATGCTGGTGCAGTGGGTCCTGGGTTCCTCCTGGTGCACGACAATGCCTGGCCTTATGTGGCAGTTCCTGGAGGATGAAGGAATTGATACCATTGACTGGCCCCCACACTCGCCTGACCTAAATCCAATAGAACACCTCTGGGACATTATGTTTCGGTCCATCCAATGCCACCAGGTTGCACCTCAGACTGTCCAGCAGCTGAAAGATGCCCTGGTCCAGATCTGGGAGGAGATCCCCAGGACACCATCCGTCATCTTGTTAGGAGCATGGCCCAACGTTATCAGGCATGCATACAAGCAGGTGGGGGCCATACAAACTGCAGAGTACGATTTTGAGTTGCTGCAATGAAATTTCAGTGAAATGGACTAGCCTGCTGCATCATTTTTTCACTTTGATTTTCGGGGTGTCTTTGAATTCAGCACTCTGTAGGTTGATCATTTTCATCTCCATCAAACGATTCTTTCGTTCCTAGCACATTACCCAGTTCATATCAGTATACAGTGGTGTGAAAAACTATTTGCCCCCTTCCTGATTTCTTATTCTTTTGCATGTTTGTCACACAAAATGTTTCTGATCATCAAACACATTTAACCATTAGTCAAATATAACACAAGTAAACACAAAATGCAGTTTTTAAATGATGGTTTTTATTATTTAGGGAGAAAAAAAATCCAAACCTACATGGCCCTGTGTGAAAAAGTAATTGCCCCCTTGTTAAAAAATAACCTAACTGTGGTGTATCACACCTGAGTTCAATTTCCGTAGCCACCCCCAGGCCTGATTACTGCCACACCTGTTTCAATCAAGAAATCACTTAAATAGGAGCTGCCTGACACAGAGAAGTAGACCAAAAGCACCTCAAAAGCTAGACATCATGCCAAGATCCAAAGAAATTCAGGAACAAATGAGAACAGAAGTAATTGAGATCTATCAGTCTGGTAAAGGTTATAAAGCCATTTCTAAAGCTTTGGGACTCCAGCGAACCACAGTGAGAGCCATTATCCACAAATGGCAAAAACATGGAACAGTGGTGAACCTTCCCAGGAGTGGCCGGCCGACCAAAATTACCCCAAGAGCGCAGAGACGACTCATCCGAGAGGTCACAAAAGACCCCAGGACAACGTCTAAAGAACTGCAGGCCTCACTTGCCTCAATTAAGGTCAGTGTTCACGACTCCACCATAAGAAAGAGACTGGGCAAAAACGGCCTGCATGGCAGATTTCCAAGACGCAAACCACTGTTAAGCAAAAAGAACATTAGGGCTCGTCTCAATTTTGCTAAGAAACATCTCAATGATTGCCAAGACTTTTGGGAAAATACCTTGTGGACTGATGAGTCAAAAGTTGAACTTTTTGAAAGGCAAATGTCCCGTTACATCTGGCGTAAAAGGAACACAGCATTTCAGAAAAAGAACATCATACCAACAGTAAAATATGGTGGTGGTAGTGTGATGGTCTGGGGTTGTTTTGCTGCTTCAGGACCTGGAAGGCTTGCTGTGATAGATGGAACCATGAATTCTACTGTCTACCAAAAAATCCTGAAGGAGAATGTCCGGCCATCTGTTCGTCAACTCAAGCTGAAGCGATCTTGGGTGCTGCAACAGGACAATGACCCAAAACACACCAGCAAATCCACCTCTGAATGGCTGAAGTAAAACAAAATGAAGACTTTGGAGTGGCCTAGTCAAAGTCCTGACCTGAATCCAATTGAGATGCTATGGCATGACCTTAAAAAGGCGGTTCATGCTAGAAAACCCTCAAATAAAGCTGAATTACAACAATTTTGCAAAGATGAGTGGGCCAAAATTCCTCCAGAGCGCTGTGAAAGACTCACTGCAAGTTATCGCAAACGATTGATTGCAGTTATTGCTGCTATGGGTGGCCCAACCAGTTATTAGGTTCAGGGGGCAATTACTTTTTCACACAGGGCCATGTAGGTTTGGATTTTTTTTTCTTCCTAAATAATAAAAACCACCATTTACAAACTGCATTTTGTGTTTACTTGTGTTATATTTGACTAATGGTTAAATGTGTTTGATGATCAGAAACATTTTGTGTGACAAACATGCAAAAGAATAAGAAATCAGGAAGGGGGCAAATAGTTTTTCACACCACTGTAGATATCCAGCAGGATTTTTTCCCTCTTTGACATCTGATGTGTTTCAAAGTGTTCCTTTAATTTTTTTGAGCAGTTTATATATGCTATATACATATATTAGATTTTTATAAATACTATTTATTTTGTAGATACGTTTCCTCTTGCATTCCAAAGGCATGCAGGTTGGCTGACTGATAACTTTAAATATGCTTATGAGTGTGGGTGTGTGTGTGAACAATCCCATCCTTTCAAATGAAATACTGTGAACTGTTTTAAATAGACAGCCCTAATATATATTTGTATGGCACACATTTCTGAGATTCTTCAGGTAAAGAAGGCAGAATTTTTGAGGTAAGGTAATTAGTATTCATTAGTCATGGCTCTGGAGAGTGGTGAGTTTTTGCATTTTGATTAGCACATGCAAGTAAGAGTTTCACTGTAGTACATTTAACTTTTGTGGACGCTCCTCTGTGCTCTTGCCCTGTGAAACCCAACAGACAGATGTTCAGGACACACGTTTAAAAGCACCAAGCAGATTTTTAATTATTTCTTAAATAAAGTGCACAAAGCACCACAATTGCCACAATTCACAATAATCAAATAATCAATAATCACAACAATACACTCCTCTTCTCCCAGCAGCTCTGTCACACTCCCTCCCAACTCCGGCTCTCCTGCTGGGTCTCTACCAGTCCTTTATATAGTCCTTGACCCAGAAGTGCTTCTCTTCTGTTCACGTGACTTGTCAGCACTTCTGGGTCAGATGGAGAATTACATTTTTCTTCAGCCCAGAAGTACTTCTGTCCTTCTGTCCCCATGACTTAGGAGTACTTCTGGGCTATATTGGAAACTGAAATCCCCTTGTCTTTTGACAGCTCTTCCTGGTGGCACCCACGGCACCCAGTAAAGCTGTGTATCCGAACTCCATGTCCCATTGTGCCCTGTGGGAATCTGGGGTACCACTGCACTCCAGCGAAGCTGCCATCTAGCGTCTTGGGGGAAGCAATGTCGGCAAGCCGCTGCCTTCCCCCATCCTTCTATTCCAGGGGCATCCCGGCCAGGTTGAGCTGCCGGCCATCCATCACACCTTACAACAACAACAACAACATTTATTTATATAGCACATTTTCATACAAAAAGTAGCTCAAAGTGCTTTACATAATGAAGAAAAGAAAAATAAAAGACAAATAAGGAATTAAAATAAGACAACATTAGTTAACATAGAAAGGAGTAAGGTCCGATGGCCAGGGTGGACAGAAAAAACAAAAAAAAACTCCAGAAGGCTGGAGAAAAAAATAAAATCTGTAGGGGTTCCAGGCCACGAGACCGCCCAGTCCCCTCTGGGCATACATAACCTAAAAGCCTATATCACAGTGTTATATATTTCAAATAAACCCATCCTGCTGACAAAGTAACATATCTCTCATAAAGATAGCCCTATGAAAGCTCACTGACACCACTCTTAACATCAGCTAATTCTAATGAGGTTCCTTGCACTGTAAGCCTCTGCTTTCTGTGTTGCACCCATCTATAAACAACACCCTGAACTCCCACTTCTTTTAGTTTGATGCCCCACCTCTTATGTTGGACCTTATCAATGGCTTTCTGAAAGACAAGGTAAATAATATTATATGCTCTACTTTGATCAACTTTGAAGGTTACTTCCTTATAGAATTCAAGCATGTTGGTAAAATATGACCTCCCACTCTGAACCTATGTTAACTGTTAAGTAAAACTTCTTTTCTTGCCATGTGTTGCTCAATCTTTCCCTTAATAATTCTTTCCATTAATTTATCTGTGATACACGTTAAGCTTACTGACCTATAAGTGCTTGGATCTACAAGATCACCCTTTTAATATAATGGGATAAAATTTGCTATACATTAAAATAGTGGATATTGTAGGGATGTCATTGTTAGTGTCCAAAAATGGTCACCGATAATGAGCAACCATCAACAACATATCCTACATAAAATGTCAGAAGGTATAATTAAGTTTTATGAAGTTGTACACCATTAACCTTTTAATTCCATTTTCAGGTAGGAAAACATGTCAGTGATAAAGCCTTATGAAACAACAACCTTGCAATTACCATGGGCTCTGGTGCAATTGACTGCTTTGTATATGGCAGACTGAGGAACACAAGAGCGTATGATCTACTTGCTAAAGACTCACACTCCTCAATCTCCTTGAGAAGGCTAGTGCTGTGCTATTGAAACAGTGGCTCTGTTCAACAGATGAACTTTAGTTTAAGGAGGGACAATGTGAATTTTGTCCTGCTTGTGGAACAGTGGAGTTTATCATTTTATCCCGTACCAGATATCTGAAGCTTTGAAGACCATCCTTATCGTAAAATAATGATAAATGAAAAAAGTGAATAATGACAGAGAGAGTCAGTTTAATAATTGATTTAGTGACTTTGCGCATCATCTGTGCTTTTGCAGAAAAATTTATGTTGGATAGCAAAATCATGTTGAAATCCTCACCTAGGATAGTTGCTACATTTCCTACTGCAAAGCTTTAATTAACAAATACATTTTTTTTACAAAAAACCCTATTCTTATCAATTCTCACACACATTGCTTCACTCTAAGTTCTCTTACTGGCAGTTCTGTGATTTTCCTCAATAACATTAAGAAAATAAAGTTCATTTACTTCCGAGTTTCTCTCAATATGTTCTATATTCCATGGGGCGGAAATTCCTTGTTTAGTGCAGGTTTGATCATTTTGAAGCTGTTCCAGAGCAGTCTCATTTCCTATTAGTCTGCTGGCTCGGCTCCATTGTCTTTGCCTTGTATTCATGGGTTCTGCTTTAACTGTTTTTACAATCTGAGACTCACACCACAATCATCAAATTAGGCAATTCCAATCTAATGTAAAAACTTTCCCCGTCTAAAACTTTCACTGCTGATTTAAGTAATCCCAGCAGTCATATTTAGATATCCATTTAGCCCACATCCTGCAAATGAACAAAAATTTACACACTCGTTTGGCAGCCAGACAGATTTGTCTTTTATTAGACTAATAATGAACCACGTAAGTGTTACTTTCAGTGACAGTTCTCTTCTTTGTTGACTGCATAGATAATACTTACCTCCTATCATCCCATAATCAGCAAAGTCAGTCTAGTGACTTATATTATTGTCTTCAATAAAAAAGAAATACATTAAAAAAAGACAATAGCTGGGTAGTCATGCCAGGTTAACGATGAGGCTCAGGGACAAACCTGCCTGTTTTTTGTTTCTTTAAGCAGCCTCTGGTTGTATTTTTTAAACGCATGTGCATGGAAAACTCTTCAGATTGTATTAATGATGGTCATGAATGGATATCATGTCTTTTTGTATATTCAGAATACAGAAAGTCAAAGATACCCTTTAATCCAATGAAACATACTTTTTTATAATTAATAATAACCATCAATAATTTGTATTTTCATAATCAGAGAACTTTAAAAAGCAAAGATTCTGTTTTTACATAGCACCTAAAATAGTTTGCATTATAGTAGCATTGTTTATATAGTGACTAATTTTAAAAGAAATAAAGAAATGTCTTATTATCAGCATCTTCAGTTAGTTCTTGAACAAAGCACATTGTTGCTGGGATATGTTTTGTTTTCCCACAATCCTATATTTGAATGTGTTCAGAAAAATAGATAATTTGAGTAATACGGCAGCTTAGTTCTGTATGTATTAGCTCTGGAGACATGGGTTGAAATGTTGTCCCATGTCTTTGTATGTTCTCCTGTTCAATGTCTGGGATTTTCCATCCACACCCCAATGATGTGCATCTTATGTTGAATGTTGACTCATTTGTCCCTTGTGTGTGAATGTGTCCTGCAATGGACTAACATCCTCTCCAGAGTTGGATATGTTTTGCTTCTTTATTGCATTAAACTATGAGATGTCAAAAAATGGACTGAATAATGGGTACAGTAAGTATGTTTTATTTTCAAGGGGGAAACTCTTTTCCTTCCTTCCCCTTACATCAAGCACAGTACACTCTGTCTCCTCACTCGGTCTTCCTTTTCGCCTTCACTCCTCCTCAAGCAAGCGTCGTCCTCTTCCTCCCGACTTTGGTTCCCTGAAAGAGATGTGGCTGTTCCTTATATTCAAGATCCTGGGACTATTTCCGGTGTTGCATAATTGTGGCCTGGGAGCACTTCCAGGTAAGGCAGGAGCCCTATATAAAAGGGTTCAGCAGGAGATGAAAAATCAATTTCATTTAATTAAATTTAGTGGCTGTTGTTCAGAAAACACACGCCACTTCGCCAAAAGTGGACGCCACTTGTTTTTAAGATTAGGCACCCTTACACTATTTTAAGATTAGGCACCTACTGTAATTTTTTAAGATTAGGGACCCTGGTGTACCTGGCCTTCTGATTTCCTAAATATTGGTTGCGTGGTCCTGCGCATCTATGGGAGCTCTGTAACGCATTGCAAGGCTTATTTTTCCTTACTCTTTGGGACAGCAAGGCATCTTGCTTTCCCGAGGGGGAGTTTCAAGTAATAAATTACTATTTATGTCAGTGTCCGCCACTCCAGGGCATTAAGGTTTAACCACAAGCTTCTGAATCCATCCCATGCAGTGAAGCTGCTCGTGTACTGAATAAAATACAGTGAAAGAAGTGTAATTTTGCCTAGTCTTGTAAGTCACTTTGGAAAAAAAGCATCTGTTGAATAAAGAATTTAGTTTTTCATTTACAGTTCATTTTTCATACAATAATTGTGCTTATACACAGAAGTCAATATCAATAGAAACTGAATTGTATGTTTTGAGCTCACATGCACAGTATTTTAGAGAATGGAAGTCACATTCTTCAGGGGTGAAGAATGGAGCAATTGCTTTTATATTAAAGTGAAATGTCACTGTGGTTTAACCAAGCATCCGGTATTCTTACATCATGCTGCCACTACATCCTCTGATTAAAAAACATTTATACAACAGGATTTCAAATGCTTATGGATGAAGTACAATCAAGAACAAGAAATGCGCAGCCCAAACTGCCAGTTTTGTGCTGAAAGAAGACAAACTGGAAACCATACAGCAAACACGTCATGCAGTGTTTGAAAACCAAGACAGTAAAATGATATTGACTTTAGCCAAGTAAACTTCCATCCATCCATCCATTTTCCAACCCGCTGAATCCTAACTACAGGGTCACGGGGGTCTGCTGGAGCCAATCCCAGCCAACACAGGGCACAAGGCAGGAACCAATCCCAGGCAGGGTGCCAACCCACCGCAGGACACACACAAACACACCCACACACCAAGCACACACTAGGGCCAATTTAGAATCGCCAATCCACCTAACCTGCATGTCTTTGGACTGTGGGAGGAAACCGGAGCGCCCGGAGGAAACCCAAGTAAACTTGCTGCACACAATTCCATGTGAATCTGATTCATCTAACTAAAGCAGGAAGGAGCCAGGAAACACCATGGCAGCATAGGAGACAGGCACCAACAATAGATGGGGCGTTGATCCAGCAAACGCACACCTAATAGTCACTCATATATTGCCAGTTTTATAAAATGTGTAAGGAAAGCAAGCATACCTGTAGAAAAAGTCATGCAGGCACTTTAGAATATTAGAACAACTGTGACAAGAACAGACTGTTCAACCCAACAGGCTTGTCCATCCTACAAGGAAAATATGGCTGGGCATGAGGCCTGGCCCAGTCTCTCAAAGCTATGAAGCAGCGATGATAACCAACTGCACCACCATGACAGCCCGCCACACACTTCCATTTCTAATATCTTCAGACACTGCTATCTGCTGTGGGGGTGTAGTGGAGAGCTCTGAAAAATTATTTTTCTGGTGTAAGATCATGGTCAATGAATTATTAACCCTAGGCCCTTGAGCAAGGCCCTTAACCTGCAATTGCTGAGCTCTTTGAGTAGTGAGAAAAGCGCTATATAAATGCAAAGAATTTTTAAAATAATTGTGTAAAAAATTAAAATTAAGAAAAAAAATCTTTTGCTAAAGATTTAAAATAGGCTACTGGATAAAATTTAAATTTGGAATTACAATGTATAACAACATTAATGTGATATAGTGTACCAAAGATAAGTTATGTATAGCTCTTTTGTTCTACCATGTCTATTGAGTCTCAGGCACAATACTGTATGTAAAAATCTGATAAAGGGGAGTGAAGAGCAAAGCTATGGTATAAATTACATTAGCACAGCAAAAATATTTTGTATGAAAATAAAATGAACTTTTTTCTTCACCGTAGATTGAAAATGGATATCTGAGTAAGTAAGCACTTCTATATACTAGGTGTTTGGAAGCAACATGTCACATTGAAATTTTCATTGTTTTTCAATGGTACAGATGGTATCAAAGCTCATGATAATATTCTGATATATACTTTTTCACATTATCAGTACATTCACACTGAACTTCTGTATATACTGATCACATTGTGAGAAAAAAAGACATAGACAAGAGGCACCTCTTGAAGAAGCGCACTTGTAAATTGTCATTATGTCTTGGCTTCAGTACAAAGATATAATCAGAAAAATCTGCAGGAAAGAAAGAGATCAAACTTCTTTTGAATTCAATTTAGTTTATCATTTATATAGCACACTCCACTGTGTGCAGATGCAAAATGCTCTGACAAATCTTCAGGTAAAATGCAAATATAAATTTTACAAATTACTAAATCTTGAATGATTATGCATGCAGTAAAGACACAGATATGTTTAAACACTCAGAAAACAAAGTAGAAACTAATCTGTCCTTTAATTAATTGTTGAAGAGTTATGAGCGAATCCCGTTGAACTTGCTTTGCCATCAATTTGGCGAATTCAAGGAAATAGTCACGAATTTCGCCTAATTATATGAGATGCACTTAAGTCGATGGGGAAAAAGGAACAAAAAAATGTTGAGAAGATTTTAATGGTGCAATTGTCTTTTAAGTGTCTCTGAATGTTCGGGATGCATTTGTCAGCTACACTGGACTGATTATTTTGGCCAACAATGTATTTTGGCCAACAATGTGACCTGAGGTGTGAGGCAGACGTGCTAACCACCCTGACTCAAGCAACAAAAGATGGACACGGAACAATAACTACAAACAAAAAATCACAAATGGCCACAAACTAACAAGTAAAAAGAAATATATGCATTTTTATCATTGCGCTCACAGTCCAGGCACTGATTAGCCGTGCCACAAAACAATTAGTGCAAACCAAGCTTCAAGTCCCAGCAGACAGAGGCACATCTATCTCACTTCACGCTTGCTGGCCGGAGAATCAAATCAAAAGTAGAGATGTAGGTGTACCAAACCTTAATTCTTGTAAAATAATAATTTGAAACTTTTATTAGTCTTTACAGGGTGGACCTGGTATATGGCACATAGTATATCCATAGCGGTGCGTACCTGCACACATGGACAGCATATATTGAGAATGATTAGCATTATGTACTCAAGATCAGTAACTGATCTGCTTCATAGTGAGGAAAATATAATGAATCAATGCAGAAAAACAACAAAGTGTTTTCATAATACTCACATTACGACCAGCTAATGTGTCCGTCAAAGAAAAATACTACAAGATTTTACACATATATTGAAGTTCTATGCATGGCTCTGTGATGTCACGGCAGCCTTGCAAAGCATCATGGGGCACTGCTAAAAAAATTAATCTAAGCTATCTGCGCAGTGAATTTCCAGGAAAAGTTTCAGCGAATAAGGTCACCAGTGAATACACCATATTCACTGCGAAAAACACTTTGGCAAATTTTGACAATCAACACTAATTGTTGATTTTTGGCCTATGGCTAGTTGACAATGGATGAGAGTAAAACAAAAACTTCTGTCAGCAGCATCCCTGAAGAAAATAAACTACTGAGGGACCTAGGGTAAATTGTAAGAGAGAAAGTCAAAGACAAAGTCAGACACAGTTACAACTAGCCAACTAGCCGCCTACCAACTACTGGCCATTCTACAGCAGAGTTTGTGCTGGTCCATCCAATCTATTGGCAGAATCTGTTCATCCATTGATTCCAATGTTCCCAGTATCTGAGATGATTTTTCCATGGACAATAGAACAGTGGCATCAAGTACTACATTAAGACACTGAGAAGATGTTCATTTAATACATCTCACAAAGGTCATTGTTTACTGTGCTGGAAGTGTTTGTCTTTTAACATTCGATCAGTCATTCAAAAAATTTCTGATAAATGATCTCTGTTATAATAATGCTTAGTTTATTATTTATTGTTTAAATCACATTGTTGAGCACCTCTTGCATTTACATCATCATTATCTCAATATGAGCTTAAATACTTAGACCCTATAGCAATGGAGGACTTTTTTTCAAATAATCATTCATACATGAAGGGAGATTTAAACATTTTGTCTCTCTGGTTCAGTGTCCTGCAATCCACTGCTGTTCAACAGCCATTGTCATCTTGGAGTTTGCAAATACTCCCAAGTCCCCATATATTTTCTCCCAGGTATTTCAATTTTCCAACCACATACACATCCCCTTGTTCGGTTGATTCATGATTCCATGTTAATCCTTTGTGAATATGGTTGTGTTTGTATGAGGGGGCTCTGTGATGGGTTTGAAATCCATTCAGAGTTGTTTCCTGCCTTGTGTGTAGTTTTGCCAGGATAAGATGTGGGCCCCACATAACCCTGAACTGGGTTAACTAGGTTTAGATAGATAGATAGATAGATAGATAGATAGATAGATAGATAGATAGATAGATAGATAGATAGATAGATAGATAGATAGATAGATAGATAGATAGATAGATAGATAGATAGATAGATAGATAGATAGATAGATAGATAGATAGATAGATAGATAGATAGATAGATAGATAGATAGATAGATAGATAGATAGATAGATCTTTATTGTCATTGTCACTTTTACAAAGGAACAACGAAATTGAAGGTGCAATCGACTCAGTGTGAGGAATAAGAGTTAAAAAGACAAAAAGACAAGAAGAGAGAAAATAATAACAAACCGAATAGTAATAAATATACAAATTGCACTTGTTGACTTAAGGTCTATATTGCACATTGGAAGAATAATATGGAGCAGTTTTATTCTGAGTTCAGTGCCATGATTGCTTTCGGATAAAAGCTGTTCTTAAGGCGGTTTGTCCTCGTTTTCATAGCTCTGTATCTCTTGCCCGATGGCAAAAGCTGGAAGAGGCAATGACCGGGATGTGATGAGTCCTGTGAAATGTCTATTGCTTTTTTGCGGCTTCGGGAGGTGTAGATTTGTTAAGAATGTTATATTATTTACTCATGCTGTTCAAGGAGATAACTATACAGAGAACAATATTTTGCACTCTTGGGCAACTGTAAGTCTCACAGATGTAATCATACAGCTGTTAAGCAAAGCCTTCATTTTAAAAAAATCACATCATCCTTCTTGTGCTGGTTCAAGAGAACTTAGTTGTTAAAGGTTTGTTCCTGCATTTTTCTCAAAATGTCAAATCCAGTGTCACATTAATCATATTTTCGCCTGAATGAATTACACAACTGGTCTTTCTACTATTTGATTTATTCTCAAATACAACCAGAATGCTTCAAATGAAAATTAATATTTAGCCATTAGAAAAACTGTCCACGCACGCACTGGAGGATCTGCACTTAAACAGAAACATCTTGGCAAACATCCTGAGCAAAATTTCCTCTTTTATTTTTTCCCAGATATTGAAATATCTCTGATGACTCTGTTTTATTTCCTGTACTTCACGGTTTATGTAATTTAAATTACACTCTGAACATATGTAACCTGTTATTTCATGAAATAACTAGTCATCTTTTATTGAATAATGGGTAAGGAACATCAAAGAGAGGATCAAATTATTAAGTGGAATAACAGACAGGACCAGTTTATATATATATATAATGAATAATCTAAGGGAGTGGCAGATCCAGATGTAGATATAAAACCTAATATTATTTTATGAAGCCTGTGGCTTTTTCTGATAGAGCTTAATCTTCCAGTATACTGTACATATTTTATTTTACTTTATGAATACCAGGTGTTTGTTTGATTTAAGAGATTTTATTTTAAATAAACAAGAACTTTTATTGGTAATACTTCTACAATTTAAGTCAATAAATCAGTTACAACATAGACATGGACCTCAGAATAATTTTTTTGGAAGAATTCTTTTGTATGAGTCATACAGGTGGGGCATGATGGTGGCTCAGTGTTTAGCACTACCAGCTGACAGCCCTCAAGTCCTGGGAGTGAATATTGACTTGGGCAATGCCTATGGGGAGTTTACATGTTCTCCCAGTGTCCATTTGGGTGTACCTCGCACATCCTAAAGATGTGCTATACAGGTTAGATGAATTGGTGACATTAAATTTATTGTTTGTGGCTGTGTTAATTTTACTGTCCTGGGTATGATGTTAAACTGCATCTGCCCCGAAAAAGGTCCTCCAACTTTCAAGGAAAACTTGGGGGTTGGTGGCAGGATTGGCTCTCTAGCCACCATAAAAAAACTTCACACACCTCCGAAATGGCAGACATGACTCCCGTCTGCTCTCCGCGGGAGTAGTACTACTGTAGTTGCTCACAAGGAGGCTGCATGCGTTATGAAGTGTATCAGGTAAAGCCCTTCCGACCATTATCTCTGGAAGAGACAAAATCATCAGAGAGCCAATTGTGTCAAGCCTGTTGGAGATCAGAACGGGTGTGGTACTGAGGTGTCACCAATTCCATAGCAGCACTCGGGTCCCAATTTGAAGTGGCCCATCCGGGTAGGCATGTGGAATGTCTTGTCTCTCTGGCATATATTCATCTTCCTCTGCCATCAGAGGAGCTTTGTAATCTCCGCATTTTAGGTTCTCTCCAGATCTCTGTAAGTGGGTACACCTTTTATTGGTTTGGTCGCTCTGATGGCTGTTATACTCAGGGAGTAGCTGTTGCAGTGGTGGATCAGGCCCTTCCGTTGGTGTCTGATGTCAATCCTTTTAACAAGTGTATTATGAAATTCAGATTAAGGCACTCTCTGGTCTGTGAATTTCCCCTTGGGATTAATAAAGTATCTATCTATCTATCTATCTATCTATCTATCTATCTATCTATCTATCTATCTATCTATCTATCTATCTATCTATCTATCTATCTATCTATCTATCTATCTATCTATCTATCTATCTATCTATCTATCTATCTATCTATCTATCTATCTATCTATCTATCTATCTATCTACCTACCTACCTATCTATCTCTGGGTGCCTTGTCTATTGTCTCAGTGTATACTCGAATGTGGTGAGTGATGTCTTGGTATGGAAGACATTTTAATCGCAATTTCACGATTAAAAGCAACACTCCTCTGGACATGGGTGATTCAATGCGACCACTGGCACTGACAGGGCTAGCTATGAGGATTTTGTCAGTCCCAATGGGTCTGGTGACCATAGTGAAAGTGGCTCCATGTTCCTTGACTTTGCAAAATGTCAGGGGCTATGGATCACTGGATCCTGGTTCCAGTGCCCTGAGCTGCATCGTTGGACCTGGTACTTGTGGTTTGGTGAAAGAGATTGATCACATCTTTGTGGGCAGACGCTGGAGGCTCTTAGAAAACGGTAGGGTCTACAGAAGCATCCAGTTTCTGAATTTTGACCACTGACTTGTTGTTACTACTCTGAAGATCCAGCTTAGGTCCAGCTGGCTACCATCTACTAGGAGAATAAGGAGGAATCTGTGAGCAAGAGGCACACCATGGTCTAGTGACCAATGTCCTGCTTGCAGAAGAATCAAAGCATTACACACATCCAACTCTGTTCCTCGGTGAGTCAGGGCGGGTGATGAAACGGTCCTTACGGATGATGTTGCAATTTTTTTTTTTTGTTCTTTATTTCGCCTTATACAATTTCTTGTATTAGGAATTTGTTAGTTTTCGCATACCCCTTGGGGTCAGAGTGCAGGGTCAGCCATTGTGCAGTGCCCCTGGAGCAATTACAGGTTAAGGGTTTTGCTCAAGGGCCCAGCAGGGTAGGATTTCTTTTGGCAGTGACGGGGATTCGAACCGGCAGCCTTCTGGATTCCAGCACAGATCCTTAGCCTCAGAACCACCACTCCGCCTGTAAATTGTGACCCACTTGGCTGGTTACTTTAAGCAGCTGTTTAAAGCTGATACTCTGGCTGGGACGTTGGACATCTCTGGGTCCACTGTTCTTGAAGCTGATCTTCTAATTAGCTGTGAACCATCCAGTCACACTGAGATTGCATGGGTATTGAACCAGCTGAGGATAGGGAAGGCTGCAAGGATCTGTGGTATCTGGGATAAACTTTTCCATTTGCTTCCATTTGGGAGACTGGTGTTATCCCAACTGACTAGAAAACGGGACTTGTCGTCCCTATCTGGAAAGGGAAAGGTGAGCACCTAGGGGATAACACTGCTCTCGATGCCAGGTAAGGTCCTTGCTATGGTCATCCTCAATAAGATCCGGCACTGAGGGTTCTCTTGGAGTGCAGATAGATAGATAGATAGATAGATAGATAGATAGATAGATAGATAGATAGATAGATAGATAGATAGATAGATAGATAGATAGATAGATAGATAGATAGATAGATAGATAGATAGATAGATAGATAGATAGATAGATAGATAGATAGATAGATAGATAGATAGATAGATAGATAGATAGATACTTTATTAATCCCAATGGGAAATTCACATTCTCCAGAAGCAGCATAATGATACAATAAATAATATTAAATTAAAGAATGATAATAATGCAGGTGAAAAACAGACAATAACTTTGTATAATGTTAAATGTTAACGAGTCGCATAGTTTGGGGGAGGAACGATCTCCTCAATCTGTCAGTGGAGCAGGACATTGACAGCAGTCTGTCGCTGAAGCTGCTCTTCTGTCTGGAGATGATACTATTTAGTGGATGCAGTGGATTCTCCATAATTGATAGGAGCCTGCTGAGCGCCCTTCGCTCTGCCACAGATGTTAAACTGTCCAGCTCCATGCCAACAATAGAGCCTTCCTTCCTCACCAGTTTGTCCAGGCTTGAGGCGTCTTTCCTCTTAATGCTGCCTCCCCAGCACACCACCGCATAGAAGAGGGCGCTCGCCACAACTGTTTGATAGAACATCTGCAGCATCTTATTGCAGATGTTGAAGGACGCCAGCCTTCTAAGGAAGTATAGTCGGCTCTGTCCTTTCTTGCAGAGCGCATCAGTATTGGCAGTCCAGTCTAATTTATCATCCAGCTGCACTCCCAGATATTTATAGGTCTGCACCATCTGCATACAGTCATCTTTAATGATCACGGGGTCTAAGAGGGGTCTGGGCCTCCTAAAATCCACCACCAACTCCTTGGTTTTGCTGGTGTTCAGTTGTAGGTAGTTTGAGTCGCACCATTTAACAAAGTCATTGATTAGGTCCCTATACTCATCCTCCAGCCCATTCCTGATGCAGCCCACGATAGCAGTGTCATCAGCGAACTTTTGCACATGGCAGGACTCCGAGTTGTATTGGAAGTCCGATGTATATAGGCT
Organism: Erpetoichthys calabaricus; assembly: GCF_900747795.2. Classification (NCBI taxonomy): domain Eukaryota; kingdom Metazoa; phylum Chordata; class Cladistia; order Polypteriformes; family Polypteridae; genus Erpetoichthys; species Erpetoichthys calabaricus. The sequence continues at coordinate 68,894,410 of NC_041403.2, forward strand.
GAACAGGACCGGAGAAAGTACAGTCCCTTGTGGCGCTCCTGTGTTGCTGACCACAATGTCAGACGTGCAGTTCCCAAGACGCACATACTGAGGTCTGTCTTTAAGATAGTCCACGATCCATGCCACTAGGTATGAATCTAATCCCATCTCTGTCAGCTTGTCCCTAAGGAGCAGAAGTTGGATTGTGTTGAAGGCGCTAGAGAAGTCTAGAAACATAATTCTTACAGCACCACTGCCTCTGTCCAAATGAGAGAGGGATCGGTGTAGCATATAGATGATGGCATCCACCGCTCCCACCTTCTCCTGATATGCAAACTGCAGAGGGTCAAGGACGTGTTGAACCTGTGGCCTAAGATGGTGAAGCAGCAGCCTCTCCATGGTCTTCATCACATGTGATGTCAGAGCAACAGGCCGAAAGTCATTCAGCTCACTAGGACGTGATACCTTTGGGACTGGGGTGATACAAGATGTTTTCCAAAGCCTCAGGACTCTCCCCTGTTCCAGGCTCAGGTTGAAGATGCGCTGTAGAGGACCCCCCAGTTCCAATGCACAGACCTTCAGCAGTTGTGGCGATACTCCATCTGGACCCGCTGCTTTGCTGGCACGAAGTCTCCTCAGCTCTCTGCTCACTTGCGCTGTTGTAATTATGGGTGGGGATGTCTCTCCTATGCTGGTATCAGCAGAAGGATGTGTGGAGGGTGCAGTACTCCGAGGTGAGAGTGAGAGTGGGTTAGGGTGGTCAAACCTGTTAAAGAAGTTGTTCATTTGGTTTGCTCTCTCCACGTCTCTCTTGATGGTGGCACACTGCTTCGAGCTGCAGCCAGTGGTGATCTTCATCCCATCCCACACTTCCTTCATGCTGTTATTCTGCAACTTCCGCTCCAGCTTTCTCCTGTACTGCTCCTTCGCCGCCCTGAGCTGGACTCGGAGTTCCTTCTGCACGCGCTTGAGCTCATGCTGATCACCGTCTTTAAAAGCCCTTTTCTTCTGGTTCAAAAGGCTCTTGATGTCACTTGTAATCCATGGCTTGTTGTTAGCATAGCAGCGTACAGTTCTTACTGGAACTACAATGTCCATACAGAAGTTGATGTAGTCAGTAGTGCAGTCAACAACTTCATCAATGTTCTCACTATGAGATCCCTGCAGGATATCCCAGTCTGTAGTTCCAAAACATTCTCTCAGAGTATTCTCAGCCTCCGGAGTCCACTTCCTGAATGATCGTGTGGTTACAGGTAGGACTCTCACTTTTGGTTTATAGTGAGGCTGAAGCAGAACCAGGTTATGATCTGCTTTCCCAAGCGCAGGCAGCGGGGTGGCGCTGTATGCGTCTTTAATGTTTGCATACAGTAAATCAATAGTCTTATTTCCCCGGGTGTTACAGTCCACATGCTGGGAGAATGCAGGTAATGTTTTGTCCAGTGTCACATGGTTAAAGTCCCCAGCAATTAGCACAAGTGCCACAGGGTGCTGCATTTGTAACTTAGCAACAGCAGAATGGATGATGTCACTCGTTGACTCCACGTCCGCCCGAGGAGGAATGTATACAATAACAACAATGACGTGTCCAAACTCTCTGGGCAAGTAATAGGGACGTAAACTTACGGCCAACAGTTCGATGTCCCTGCAGCAAGTGGAGATTTTGACGTTAACATGTCCAGAGTTACACCACCGTGTATTGACATAGAGAGCGAGTCCTCCTCCTTTGTGCTTCCCACAGGTACTTGCATCTCTGTCCGCTCTAACTGTGCTTAACCCGGGTAGTTCCACATTAGCGTCTGGGATGGTGTTAGTTAGCCACGTTTCGCAAAAACACAACAAACTGCATTCTTTGTAGGTTCTGACATTTTTCACCAGCGCAGCCAGTTCGTCGATCTTATTTGAGATTGAGTTTACATTCCCCAGAATCACAGAAGGCACCGAAGGCTTAAAACACCACTTTCTCGCAAGCCGCTTCATTTTTAGCTTAGTGCCCGCTCTGCTGCCACGATACCGCCTTCTTACCTCGTCGAGTAAATAGGGAACCACACCAGCACTGGCATTTGTTCTCAGTGCTCGAAGTTGAGTACTTGAATAGGCGAGTCTCGGCGTGTAAAAATCCATGCCCATGTTGTAAAAGTAAGAGTGTCCAGTGAACAAATCCACTTAAAATAAAGTGATAGGAGTGATCAATAAATAAAAATAGAAAAATAAAAGTAGAAAAGTACACATACACATACAGTCATACACGGAGCTGCTGAAAAGGCTGCCACTCTCGGCGGCGCAGGATGTTAATTTTTAAATGTGAATATCGGTAGAGTTTCTTTGCAACCTTTGTTGATTTTCATAAAGCGTTCAACTCAATTGATCAGGCAGCTATGTAAAACATCCTGAGACTTTGCATAATGCCCCCAAAGTTGCTGGATATCATGGCCAGCCTGTACACTGACACCATGAGTACTGTGCAGAATGGAGGCAGAACCTCTACATTTTTCCCAGTTCATACTGGGGTTCGTCAGGGGTGTGTTCTTGCTCCTACTCTTTTCAATGCTTGCATGGACTGGGTGTTGGGCAGGGTTGTTTGGTCCAATGGCTGCAGGACATCTGTGTCAGTGAAGAAAGATTCAATGATCTTGTTTTTGCCAACAATGCTGTGTGGGGCTTGAGTGATAGAAGAGTCTGAGTGTCTCGGCTTGCGAGCGTCCTGGATAAAAACCAAGATCTAGGCCTTTAATGACCTCCTGAGCACAGTTATCATCTGCATGTCTGTCTGCAGAGAGAAAGTCGACCTTGTCCAGAGCTTTACTTACCTCAGGAGTGACATTCATGTCTCTGGTGACTCTTCCTATGAAGTCAGTAGACAAACTGGGAGAGCATGGGGGTCATGAGTTTGCTAGAAAGGGTTGTGTGGCACTCCCAATATCCTTGTAAGAGGTCTAAGTCTTTAGAGTCCTGGTGCTCCCTGTTTAGTTATATGGTTGCAAGGCATGGACGCTATCCAGTGACCTGAGACGAAGACTAGACTCCTTTGGTACTGTGTCTCTTTGGAGAATCCTTGTGTGCTGCTGGTTTGACTTTTTGTAAAATGAGGCACATTACCTGCATTGTGACGGAGTGGCAGGATTGGCACCACCTGTCCAGAATCCTTGACTTGATAAACAGTTTAGAAAATTCAAACTTCATATATCTAACAACAATAATCTAACTGCAGTGTCCTGTTGGTGTGCATAAAACTGGAATACTGCATGAAACAACAACATTGTAATTTTAAAAACATGCTGCCAATACATTATGTGCTGGGAAAATATGAATACTCAATCACATGCACAAAAAATTAAGTGGAATGTCAAATGCATAGTGGAGAATTTGTGCAGATAAGACACGCAGGTGCACTAAATTATTTTAGAAGACAGCACTTCCCTGTGGTGGTCTGGGTGACTTGATATCTTGAGAAGAATTGTGAAAGAATGCTATAAAAACTGAGTCACCATCTGCTGTAATGCAAATCCAGAACATAGCATTTATATTATAACTTAGCTTCTTTGAATCAATAATGGACTTGATTGTGATGTAGAAAAGCAATTTTAAACAGTACTACAGGAAATAAAATAGGGCAAAGCAATAAAAGCCGACTCAACAATGTCACAACAGTTCAGTTCTTTCAAGGAATTGATCAAGTCAACCTCATGTTTAAAACATGCAATAGAATCAATTACAATGTTAAATATTTAAAGGTAGTTCCTGATGCTGAGAGAATAGTGTACACTAAACATCAGACATCACGGACATTCTCTAAGCAGCCAGCAAAGTAAAACTGCCCTTAATTTCTCTCTGTAAGACTGCTAGCTTGTTGTGGATCAATTCCTTTCATCCTCCTAAAACAGACTGATCAGGTGTCAGTGTAGGTTTATGTGTATTTTCTATTTTAATGTTGTTTTTGTTATTTTTGAATTATTATTTTTTATTTTCCTATATTTTCTCTTATGTTTGGTTATGATTTAACACTTATGTATTATCTGTTTAATTTTTCTCATGTTCCTTGTATTCTGTAGGTAGAACCCCATTTGCACCCTGAAATCATTGCATTTGTGTCCTCCTCCAGGGTTTTATAAGTCTGCCAGATAGAAAATACTCAGTTGTGGAGCACTGAGTTTGTGAAGGAGTTGGAAAGTATTGCTTTTTGTTTTGGATTTACTGTATTTTCTTGACTTTTAACCTTGTTTTCTGGATCTTGAATATTGGATAATGTATTGGGATTTGATTGCTTAGAATGGCCTTCTGGGCAAATCAGTTTTGCAGTTTTTTCTCTTTTTATTAAATAAACTCTTTACTTCACCATTTCCCTTTTGTTCACATAAGAACTTTGAGAAATGAGTGGAGAATATTTAGTCTATCAATTTTGTTCATTTAGCTAATGGACAAGATGTTCCAATATCAAATCTTCCTAACTTCTTAAAAGTTGTCAAAATTTCTGCTTCAACTACATGTGTCTGTAGTTTTTTGCAGATTACAACTCTTTGCATAAAGACATGCTCCTTGGCTTTGGTCTTAAATTCACATCCCCTTAATTTCCATCAGTAACACAATTTTCTACTATAGTATATACAGTACATCTGGAGTCAACCATGAGTGAATTTTGCTTAAAACTGGGTGGAAACAATTAAACAGCTCATTGAGTGTCACATTTATAAACCAATCCAATGCCTCAAGAAGGCAGTGCACAAATTAATATGTTGTCGCAAGTGCTGCATGTGCTCTCGGCTGTTCAGCATTACAATGATAGTGTAGGAGTTGATGTAAGCTTGAAAGAGTTAGCAGCTATATTCATGAAAATATGAACTGCAAAATATGCAACTGAAAACCGTGTGTCACACTCAGTCAAAAGGCCTGTCATTAAGGGAGGCATAGGAGATGCAGATTTCAATACTCAAAACACCCAAATCAAAAATTCTACCTAACAACACAAGCAGATGCACAGATGAGGCTGCACATCATCCACCTTATGACTGCGCATCTAAACAAATAACTAAAGAAATTTAACATTACTGTCTAATTGGGAATGCAAACATGCCATGACAAAATAGCTACAGCTTTTAACATGCATATACATAGATCACAATGCTTATCTAAACTTTATTTGCTATTTTTATGTCATATAGTGATGCTGTTGTTACAGTCATATGAAAAAGTTTGGGAACCCCTCTTAATTCTTTGGATTTTTGTTTATCATTGGCTCAGCTTTCAAAGTAGCAACTTTCTTTTAATGTGTGACATGCCTAATGGAAACAGTAGTATTTCAGCAGTGACATTAAGTTTATTGGATTAACAGAAAATACGCATCATAATAAAATTAGACAGGTGCATACATTTGGCACCCCAATAGAGATATTACATCAATATTTAGTTGAACCTCCTTTTGCAAGTTGTCGCAGGTGGCTGGGTGCAGCCTGCAATCAGCCACCTACTTAAGGAGCCGCCGCCCTGCAATCAAGGCTGGAGTCGGGTAGGAGGAGGACAAGGCCGATGCAGAGGGGGCGAGGAGAGGCCTGAGTGTGTTGTGTGAAGAAGAGAGAGAAGGCTGAAGGAGCCAGGACTTTGGGACACTGGGGGGGGGGGTTGTTGGTGTGGTGCACGTAAGGACTTGTATATATTAGTGACTTTGCAAATAAACCTGTGGTGATGGAGGAAAACGTGTCTGCCTGCCTGTGTCCAGGACGCATCCTTTCACAGTGGCGTAGCCGGCAGGATGCTGCACCTAGTTCAAGGTGCGGACCTGCATATCTGAAAATGTTTGTGAAAGGCCCAGCACAGCAGGCGAACTCGCCCACGTGCCGCAGGGGCGGCGTGCACCCAACCCCGCAGGGAAATGCAGTGTCGCGGACCGTTAGCGGCCCGGTATCGGACTTTGTGTTTCAGGGGCGGCTCACCAACGCGGTGGCCAAGAAGGGGGCTGCCGAGAAGGAGAGGCTGCAGCTGGGGAAGCCGCAGCAGCAGTGGAGCTGCCCGGAGAATCGCTCTCCAGTGAGAGGGGAGCGAGATGGCCGGCCAGAAGTCCCTCCTTGTAACAGGCACGGGATTGGACAGCGTGTCCTGTCCTCTCGCAAGCGATTGGTCGGAGGCGAGAGCAGGGAATGTCCGTCCCATGCTTCACAGAAACCCGAGTGGGCTGCAGGGAAGCGCCCATAGTGAGCAGTCGGTAAGTGGAACTACTGGCAAGGTAAGCCCACCGCCGGCTGCTTCTCTCTCCTTGGCAGCGGTGTTACAGGAGCTGCAAGAACAACTGCGCCTTGTGCTATCACTGCCGGCCGAGCGATGTGCCCTCCGGGCGGAGACGCTGGAGTCAGAAGGGATGGCAGTGGCGTCGGATCGAGAGCCGCAGGCAGGAGAGGATCGGCGCGCTGCAGGAGCTCCTGGACGGAGAGGCACAGCGGGGAAGGTAAGGGAGACCGACCCCGTGAAGCTCCGGACGCCAGCGGGGCTGGGTCTGCCCTCTTACAATGGGCAGATCCGAACCGTCGCGGCGTCCCAAAGTAAACGGAGGAAGCGGCTTGGGGAAGCCTTCAAAGGGCTGTCCTCTGCGGAGGCAGAGGAAATACCCGTTGGCTGAGAGGTGGAAACGCAGTGTGATCCCACTGGTGGTCCCGTGGCGGGGAGCACGGACTGCTCGGGCTGGGAGGCCGAAAAAAGGAGCATCGGGGTGCCGATCGGGGCCAAGGGTGTTGGCCCAACTGAGGACGAGCCGTGGGACTGCCCTTGTTTTTCTGTTTTATTTTTAGGATCGGGCCCTAGGCTATGGAGTGTCGGCTTGCCGCCGAGGGGTTCACGTCCTCGCGGAACGGTCCGCTGGTCCCTGGAGGTCTCAGCTAGCGGGGGAGTCATGTCACAGGTGGCTGGGTGCGGCCTGCAATCAGCCACCTACTTAAGGAACTTCCGCCCTGCATTCAAGGCTGTAGTCGGGTAGGAGGAGGACAAGGCCGGTGCAGAGGGGGCGAGGAGAGGCCCGAGTGTGTTGTGTGAAGAAGAGAGAGAAGGCTGAAGGAGCCAGGACTTTGGGAGACTGTGTGGGGTTTATTGGTGTGGTGCACGTAAGGACTTGTATATATTAGTGACTTTGCAAATAAACGTGTGGTGATGGAGGAAAACGTGTCTGCCTGCCTGTGTCTGGAACGCACCCTTTCACAAAGTATAATAGCTTTTAGACACCTCCTATAGCATTTGATGAGTGTCTGGATTCTGGATGGAGGTATTTTTGACCATTCTTCCATACAAACTCTCTCCAGTTCAGTTAAATTTGATGGCTGCCGAGCATGGACAGCCTGCTTCAAATCATCCCATAGATTTTCGATGATATTCAAGTCAGAGGACTGTGATGGCCATTCCAGAACATTGTACTTCTCCCTCTGCATGAATGCCTTTTTAGATTTCGAACTGTGTTTTATATCATTGTCTTGTTGGAATATTCAACCCCTGCATAACTTCAACTTTGTGACTGATGCTTGAACATTATCCTGAAGAATTTGTTGATATTGGGTTGAATTCATCCGACCCTCGACTTTAACAAGGGCCACAGTCCCTGAACTAGCCACACAGCCCCACAGCATGATGGAACCTCCACCAAATTTGACAGCAGGTAGCAGGTGTTTTTCTTGGAATGCAGTGTTCTTCTTCCGCCATTCAAAGTGCTTTTTATTATGACCAAATAACTCAATTTTTGTCTCCTCAGTCCAAAGCACTTTGTTCCAAAATTAATCTGGCTTGTCTAAATGAGCATTTGCATACAACAAGCGACTCTGTTTGTGGCGTGAGTGCAGAAAGGGCTTCTTTCTCATCACCTTGCCATACAGATGTTCTTTGTGCAAATTGCGCTGAATTGTAGAACGATGTACGGATACACCATCTGCAGCAAGATGTTCTTGCAGGTTTTTGGAGGTGATCTGTGGGTTGTCTGTAACCATTCTCACAATCCTGCGCATATGCCGCTCCTGTAGTTTTCTTGGCCTGTCAGACCTGGGTTTAACAGCAACTGTGCCTGTGGCCTTCCATTTCCTGATTACATTCCTTATAGTTGAAACTAACAGATAAACCTCAGATAGCTTTTTATAGCCTTCCCCTAAACCATGATACTGAACAATCTTGGTTTTCAGATCTTTTGAGAGTTGCTTTGAGGATCCCATGCCGTCACTCTTCAGAGGAGAATCAAAGGGAAGCACAACTTGCAATTGACCACCTTAAATACCTTTTCTCATGATTGGAAACACCTGTCTATGATGTTCAAGGCTTAATGAGCTAATCCAACCAATTTGGTGTTGCAAGTAATCAGTATTGAGCAGTGACAGGCATTCAAATCAGCAAAATTACAAAGGGACCCAAATTTTTGCACAGCCAGTTTTTCACATTTAAGTTTAATTTCATACAACTAAATACTGCTTCACTAAAAATCTTTGTTCAGAAAACACCCCAGTACTCAGATGTTTTGAGGAAATGAAAGACATACCACGGTTATCTTTTTTTATTGAAAGTAGAGTAATTTATTATGCAGGCTGAGAAAGCAGACAAACTTTTCCATATGACTGTAAAATGACAAAGATATTGTAGCAGAAAGAGACACTTCTGAAACTTGTTCAGCCCAGTCGCTGTAGTGGTCTACATGTGTTTGTGTGTCTGTCCAAACTGTCATTGCAACGTGCAAATTAATGATTAAGTTTCAGTTACTTTGAGCTACTGAGCTACTGAGCTCCTGAATAGATAATTGCAATTTTAGCTTTTTATTCACTGTCAAGTGTATTGTTCAGTGTCTTTTGCTGTCACCCAGAAACCCCAGCAGAGGTTTAAAATGCACAGACTGAATAAATTAGAGATGGGAGTTTTAGGAAGAAACCCTGCAGGTGTAGCCTTTGCAGTGCAAGATTTCACCACTATTCTCTACACCCTTTTTAACAGGTTGTCCACAGATGTGTATTCTCACTTGAGACTCACATCTACCCCTGTGAGACTACCTGAGCTCTACTTCTAAAGCTGTGATTCCTTACAGAGAGCACTTCAGGCATTTGAGCTGAATGAAGACCAGAGTATAGCAGTTATTTTTCATCTGTTTTAAAAGAAAAAAATGTGGTCCTCTACTAGATGATTTCTCCTCAGTGCACTTACTATCTGGTCATGTCAATTATCTTAATTTTGTTGCTACCTTATTTACATCTAAGTTGTGTTGTCATCTTGGACTCAAGTATTGTCACCTGAAATGGAAATTGATGCAGTCAAAGGCTGTGCTCAATTGAGCTGAACCACATTTTACCTGTGGAAAGCCTCCATGATACCAATGTTGGGTTTGAATTAAAATTAGTTATAAGCACAAAGAGTGCATGGGCGGAGTTATGCTTAAGAGACATTCATTGTGTTCAGTATATCCTTCAATCCTCCATTGATTTTCCATTATAGAGCTGTGTGGAGCTGGTGCCAATCTCGTCAGTATCAAGTGGACTTGAATGCATCAGCAGTCAGTTACATATTGCTCCATACTCACTTACAGTATATCACACTGAATTACCAAATGTTAAAATAATGGAATTTCAGGCAAAGAAAAAGAAACAATGTGAAGCAATACAGTTTTAATCTAGGGCAGTGAACTGAAAAACATTGACACTTGACAGGAAATGTAATTTGAACACATCAAGAATCCAAGAGATAATAAAAATAACTATTTTTTATTAAGATGAAATAGCTATAAAATCACTTCAGCAATTTACTGATTAGAAACATACAAAACTATATATTTTTTTAAATGTTGTAGCATATAATAAGGATCCTTTATAAAAAATTGTTACTTCCAATTTCATATTAAGGGTGTAAGAACTATAAACATTTTCCATGCATTTATCCATTTCACATGCTCTTTACCCCTGTTTAGATTGTGGAAAGACAAATGTTTGTCCCAGGAAATAACTGGTGAAGATAATTCACAAGCTCTCCTGAAATGTAATGTCAGTCCCATCAATGGGGAAACCTCAAATTACAAAATAGCACAGTGAGATATTTTTGGAGTGTGGGATGCATTTCTTGAAACTATCAAAATTGGAATTGCATCTGAATTTAGTCAATGTTGTGGAGGATGTACTCAACTTGAGGGTCTGCTTGCATGGAATTCACATCTTTAAGACTGATTTATATACAGTATTTAACAGTTCCCTTCATTGACTACTTCTGGTTATGGCATATGTAATATTAATAATAAGTAATTAAATACATCACTGTGACTTTTGTTTTGAGCCTAATCTATTGAAAGAACTGCCAGTAAAATTAAGCAAGTTTTATTTTTCATCATAATCCTGTTGACCACTAATATGATCCCTATATCATTCATAAGGCTTTTATATTCAATTCAAACAAATCTTGCTTGTAAAAGAATTCTTCTGTAACTGACTTGTCATCCATCGCCATAGAATGTCCCACAGAGATACACTGGGCAGCTGCGAGAAGTCTAATGGTGTCAGGTCTAGAAAGTCGAATGTTTAAAGCACCTCTTCAGATCCATAGTTTTGCAGAGCAGCCTTTGCATCCCATGCTTTTTGAGCAGAGTCATTGTTGTAGAGCAAAAAAAGAAGGAAGAGGATGCTTTTCCTTTCTGTTTTTGCATGACTGACTGTCACAAACGCTGAAGCAAATCAGCATAACATTAACTGGTTACGTGGACCTTTTGAGGCAGGTACTTGATTGGACAACAATCTCAATATTATCATAAATATTGTGAAATATAAACAGAAAATGAACACATAAAGGGATGAGGTCACAAGTGGGAATATCCTGTTTAATTATCATTTTGGCAAAGAAAAGTAGAAAAAAGTGGAAACTATTAAAACATACAGTTGATGCATGAATTGCTGGGTGGATTTGACCTGTTCTTGTCTAGATTGTTCTAAAGCCACCAGTGCTTCTTAGCTGAGATCACATATTACTTTACCTCATGGTGGACACAATGTCTTTGTAAAGTTTAGTGGTACTTACTGTAGCTTCTTGTTCAACAAACTAGTAGAATTAATATTTTGGTTTCAGCTTTGTTTCTGGCTTAAACATTTGCTTTTGTTTTGTCCTTTAGCACTGGTAATTTGGTTCTGATTGCCTTCCTGGTCTTCACTGTTTCTTTTTACCACATCTTTGAAGTCACTTTACATCTTCTGGACACTGTGCCCACAATAATCCTTGGGAATGGTAATGTATCCCATTACAACTAGATACTGTGGAGCTTCATGTTATGAGTCAATATGTCTCCTGATGTTCTAGTTTCTATAGACAAATGATGACAAGCTGAATCAAAGAATTCCAGATGATCTTTGAGGTTTCTAAGCCAATAAAAGTTTGTTTTTGGTTTTATGATTGATTCATTTTTAAGAACTGCAGATGCTTAAGGGATTGTACTTATCAAATAGCCATTGATCAGGTTTAACTGAGTCAACATTCTAGGCACCCAACAAACACAGAATTGCTCATGTTCAATTCTTCATTAAGAATGGAATTAAGTAATCCATAACTAATCCTTATAGTGTCTACTATCTAATGCATTATTACGTTTCGTTTCCCCATTATGATTCGCTTCACAGTAGCATCCTTTTCTTCTGTTGTTAATTTCAAAGGCCGGCCAATCTTCTGGCCATTTTCAAGACACATTCTACCATGGAATTCTGCAGCCCTTCTCCTGCCATACGTTGACAAGTTGAGAATGACTCACCAAAAGCATATTGTTTTCTAATGATAAAAAATCAATGATAACATGAGTCTTGATTTTACTGTTTTTGCCATATTGGCTACATTTTTAAATAAGAAATATTTACTATAAACCACAAATGATAGAAATAGAAAAGTCACATATTTTAATACACAGGAGTTCATCTTTGGCTACTTATAAAATGATCATTAAAGAATTCCTCTTTCTGGTTCAATTTAAAACTTTCTTCACATGTCACATAACCTCTGTCTTTATACACACAAATAAACAGAAAGAAGCCTGTACTAGGAAAGCATGTTAATTATTGTAAAATTTACAGCAAGGCTAATATATGAAGCAGGAAGGTTGTTACAAAATATTCATGCATAAATACTGATTGCCTTAAAAGAGCACACTGGATAAAGTATGGTGACAAAATTATGAGAAAAACATAATGTATATATAAGCGTATACTCCTCCAACCTCCATTCGAGTTTTACCTAGTTTTGGTTTTACTAAATGTCAATACCAAAATCATTTAGCTGCATTTATATATTTACAGTCTTCCTGTATGTCATGCTGAATTTAGATTTATAGGAATGCAAGCCTGTTGATAGCATTAGGACCAGCACAACCAGGTCCTATACTGTAACATGTTCTTAACCAAGCTGTCACACTTCTGAACTCCTACATGTCATCCAGTACCATATCCCTATAACATTCCCCCAATCAGACACTGTCACTTTACACTCTGCACTTCACTATGCATATTCAGTATTGTTCAAGCTTCATAGTCCTGCATGCTTTGTTTTGCTTCACTGTAATGTTGTACTGGTTTTGGTAAAGGTATGGTGTATGTTAAATGTATGTTGTTTTGCTTATGCACTGGGGACTGTAAAGAATGACATTTTGCTCAACCATATACTATGTACTGTATGTGGATGAATGACAGTTAAAGTTAAGTTGAAGTTCAACATTAAGCTTAGATATACAAAATTCAAAAGTACAAAAGTGTCATCTCACAAAAAACACATGATGCTTGTCAACTGGTTCAAATCCAATTGTGCAAATGATTTACAAATAGTATAATATAAAATGTAAAGCTTATATGTTTATATATCATATACAGTATCCATGGGAAACAGCCATGTCATCAAACAAAAGAAAATTGCAAATATATGAACAGAAGTAATCTCACTTTAACGAAGAATCACTAAAATTCTAAAGACTGAAATTGCATTAAATATGTGCAGTTGAAACTCTTCAGTCATATATTTTTGCAGTTATTATTTTTCACCAGTAATGGCACACTGAACGATAACGTGCAGCGAATATACTTGACTTGAGCATTCATAGTTTTCATACTCTTTCTCTGTACGTTTAGCATGTGTTTGCTCAGAGATTGATGCGCTTGCTGCTTCCTGAGCAGCTCTTCCTTTCTCCACCCTAGCGGCCCGCTTCTTCTCTTCTTTTGACGGCATCTCTTTGCGTTAAAACTGATTAAGGCAGTGTTTGTGTTGCAATTAGTACGTTTTTGTTGTAATTAGTACGTTTTCTTTAATTTTTCACTTAAGCTGGCACTTAAGTCTTAAATCTGCCTCAAGAATGATTTAAGATAAAAAAGAGGTAGGGGAAGTGACGGAGAAGAGATGAGAACGGCGCCCGTACACCTGGCTGTTGGCTGCTGACGAGAGTTGATTCTACAATAAAATAAAATAAAAAGCAGAATAACCTTAGAGGTCAATCATCACCCCGAAAGCAGATAGTAGGCATCACGTATATAAAGATTTGTCGATTTTGTAGATCTAAAATGGTGTGATCACATTTGTAGTTTGTATCAGAATGGCCCCTGTACACTAATTTTCTTGCTGGCTTACAACAGTCTTGTGTACTAAAGCAATAAATAAACTGAGCTAGCAAAAATCCAGTTATTGTCTTGTTTTGAGGTTTCTACAATTATAGTTTCCCTTTTTGAATGCATTTCTCATTATTTTTCGCTTTGTTAAAATTTTTAATATTATTTTCATGAATAATTTCACCAGCATTTTCATTTACCGCTAACTGCACCATTTTGGCTTTTTAATTCTTTTTCCATTGCCATCACATATAGTAAGTTCCGGAAATTGTGTCATATGGTGTCATCTCTTTGAGAGTATTTAAGACTCTCATGGCCTCTTAAATTCTCTTGTGATTTAGACATAATTTTGATTTTTGACTTTGATTTTGGTATTTTTGGAACTTTGTGATTTCCTGGTTTTGTTCTTTTTTTGCACACTACACATTTTCCTTCTGATATCCAGCTTCATACCCCTTATTTCTTACCCATTTCAAATCATGCCAGAACAATTATTGTTTTAATGATGAAACAGATAGTCTTTTTTGCAATAAAAGAGGAAGTTGATAGTTAAAGTAATTGCAATTTAAAGAATAACCTGCATGCTTTACGTCCCCTAAAGACCTTTCCACCACCTTTGCAATGGGTATATCATTGATGCCTACCTCTTGAAAGCTCCAAATGAATTTGCTCAACAAGGGCCAGTTACACGTGCCCCAAAATGACTATTTAGGTCATTTACACCTACAGGACAAGATGATTCAAACAAGCACTAATTCATCACCGAACTAAGCGGAGGAGGTTAGTGAAGTCATAATGCCAGAAATGAATGCTACAGACTTACTTTAGTTGCCAGCGATATGAGTAAATGTGTATTCGTGTGTGCGTGTGCTATGGCATCCAGCCACTGGCAGGCATCTGCTTTATACCTGACATTGTCAAGAGAGGCTGTAGCTTTCTGGAAACTCTTACATGAAAAAGTAGATTTAGAAAAATAGGGGATATTTGACGAAGAGTGGTTATTCCTACTCGAAAGTGTCAAGTTTGTATATGCAATGTTTGACTACTTAAAAGTAGCAAACACAAAAAAAGACTGAAAATTTCAAATTTTACGTTTACTCCCAAAGGTTATGACATTTCTTGGATTTCACACAAGTTAAGGATATGTCATTTCCCTACTACTCTTTTCATCTCTGGATCCACAGTTCTTGATGCTGATCCTCTAATTAGCTGTGAACCATCCAGTCTCACTGAGATTGCACGGGTGGTGAACCAGTTGAGAGTAGGGAAGGCTGCAGGGATCTGTGGTATCTGGGGTAAACTTTTCCATTTGCCTCCATTTGGAAGACTGGTGTCATCCCAACTGACTAGAAAACAAGACGTTTCGTCCCTTTCTGGAAAGGGAAAGGTGATCACCTGGGGGACAACACTGCTCTCAGTGCTGGATAAGGTCCTTGCTAGGGTCGTCCTCAATAGGCTCCGTGATCACTTGCTCACCTACCAATGACCAGAACAGTCTGGTTTTTACGTCTGTGAAGTCTACCAACGACTGTATCACGGGTTCACATAGAGCACAAACCTGAAAATCGGCACAATCAAACAGAAGACTAGCACATACTACATAAAAAGGAGTACTCCAAACACCAAACAAGGAATCAAAAACATGCCTAAGATACATTTGTTGAAAATAAGGAGACCTCCAATCCTGTTAACTAGACTGCTTGGAGACCTGTGAAACTTTCAACTTTTTTGTCAAAAATACAAAGACCAACTCAAATAAGTGGGAATGGCTAAGGCTCTTTGTTCTTTTATGTTTTTTTTATTTTTGGTAGCAAAATTATATCACATCTTGTTTATATGTTTTCTTACAGGCAGGTCAAAGCAGTTTCATTCAGTATTAAAGGAGACAATAAGAAGAAGCACATCGTAGAGCAATACCCAACTGTTTGCCACTTCCATGTGGTCATGGTTTAGTCTGAATATTGATGTTTGTAGCTAAAGAAGCCATATTGTGTACTGCTGTCAGGGTCACATCCCACTTTTCTAGGGTAGTGGTCTCCATGGTCATGACCTTGACTTAATCAGCAGACCGCATAAAAGGTCAGCCTTTTGCTCTGAGCTTTACCCGATCTGCAGATAAAATCCTCATCTTCATTTGACTTATTGTGTGCTTTCTCTTGTTGTCTTGCCTGGCTTTCAACTCATTGTCTGTTATTTGACTTTGATTTTTGCCACATATCTGAGTTGTGGTGTCTTTGGTTTATTTTTATTTCCTTTGTTTTGCCTTTTGCATGCTTCTCCCGGTTTACACAAATAATTAGCTACCTGTTTTTCTGCCGAGTCAGAACAAATGTACAGTAACACACTCACATTGCAGTTTTCAACTTCTTACATTTCAGAGTGGAGAACACCAAACCAATACATCTTGAACTTAATAAAATAACTTATTAGATAAACAACAAGGACTATTGTGGCCAAACTTTGGGGAAGAGTGTGTTAATAAGACACCTACGTATTTAAGACATATTTTGATAATGGAACGTGATTTTATCTGGAGCAGAGGAGGCAGCTATTTCAGTTTTATCTTTTTGTACAAACAAAATATAAAAAACAGTTCCTGCAAGTAAAGATTTATTTTGGAGTAAAGTCAAAAAAGATAGAAGTAAGTTTAGTTGAAAGTAAAGCAGATAGCATGGTGGCGCAGTGGTAGCACTGCTGCCTCGCAGTTAGGAGACCTGGGTTCACTTCCCGGGTCCTCCCTGCATGGAGTTTGCATGTTCTCCCCGTGTCTGCATGGGTTTCCGCCGGGTGCTCCGGTTTCCAGTCCAAAGACATACAGGTTAGGTGCATTGGCAATCCTAAATTGTCCCTAGTGTGTGTGTGTGTGTGTCCTGCCTTGCGCCCTGTGTTGGCTGGGATTGGCTCCAGCAGACCCCCGTGACCCTGTATTAGGATATAGCGGGTTGGATAATGGATGGTAAAGCAGATAAGTAAAAGTTAATGTTCAAAAAAGAATATGAAAGAATGGCAATTGTAAGCCAAGAAGTAGGGTTGTATGCTTAGTTTACTTTTAAATGCACAGACTAAGGAAGCGTTATAAACACAACATGTATATGCATACACAGGAAGTGTCTAGAATGCACTTTCAATTAAGTTAGCGCTTTGAGTACTGAGAAAAGCCCTATATAAACGTAATGAATTATTATTATTATTATTAAGTGCATAAAAAGTATGTAAAAGCATTGGCCCTGTTACAGGAATTCTCCAAGTGCATATCAGAATATTACCATAATTGTCAGCAAAGAGCACATTTGGGTATTTTCATATGTTTTCAGAGTTTTTGGACACATAATATAATGAGGTCATCCAAAAGGAAAATCTGAATAACTTCATGGATATTCTCTGCATGGGCTGATCTTTTGTTATAGAGAGTGACGATGCAAATGAGTGGGAAAAACAAGGGAGGAAATTGTTGTAAAGTCTGCCTGCTGGTGACTACTCTTAGTTCAACACACTTGACAGATGGTGGTGGGTGAGTGCCATTGAGAGGTGTATTTAAGAGCAACTATCATGTAGGACATTTTGCTGAGTAAATTGATATGAGTGAATTTGACTATTTAGTAAATGATTGGAGCCTCAAATTAAATTTTTATTTTATTTTACTTACCAGTAGGTCAGTATCAATGAAGTTGTTGGCCTTGCTGATTACACACAGCGTCATAAGCACTGCAATGTTAAAATAACCTTGCGTAGATCGATTACTCTACTTACAATCCCAGAAAAGGGTGATAAATTAAAATTAATCAAAATACCAAATCGAGCATTTAATATTTTAGGCGGCTACTTAATTTAGAATGAATTGTGGTCCAGAAAGACCAAAGAGGTAGTAATTACAATAGATGCAATTGAGAAATTACCTATTCTTTTCGGGGAAAATGTACTGAGTGAGAGACAAACACAAGGTCATCTCCAAGTTGCAATTTTGGATGCCAGTCCATGTATGTTTTCATCGTTTATACTGGTGGCGTCATATTATTTTGTCACAGTAAATCAACATCAACTTGGGGTATCAACCAGTATGGGGATGCCCATGAAAATCAAGGCACAAAACAGTGGTGCCCATTAAATAAAAATAATAATAATAATATTTAAAATAAAACATTGTTAATAACAATATTATTCTCATTTCATTTTCTTAACTACTTTTCCAAAAATGTTACACAAAAAGACTTATTGTTAAGTAAATCCTAAGACTAATAGACCAAAAACATGTCAGTAGAAAAAAAAACACGAAGTTCAAAGCACTGTCAAAAATCTTACAAAAATTCAGCCAATAAAGAAGTAGCAGCACAATTTACCTGAAAAACACTGAAAGGAAACACACATAAAGATCAAATTATGCATTTTTACTTAAGATCTGACCTACCATTCACTCCTTGGTTATTTTTTACTTTAATCTGTTTCATGTGGTGCACAGTCATAGAGAGGCAAACCTAAACTAGCAGTACAGGGTCCAAGACAGAATGGGGCATCAGGGTATGTGAGAGTGTAAACCATACACTCTCACACTAGTCCGACTTAGAGTCACTAGTCAATGTCACACATGGACTAAATCAAATTTACCAGCCGCAGCCACTGACCTCACCGCTGCATCCATGTCAGATTACACAACTATAAATCACAGCCCACACCGAAACATTTTGGACAATTTTAAACGAGATAGATGTGCTCGATATATAATTTTGAGTTGAATAATTGTATGCTTTGCACATATGGAACTCGAGTGAAATCTCTGCATTGCTCCCTTCCACTCCTTTTCTGTTGAGTGACAGATCCTTTTCCCACCGTCCTCTTGGATCTTTGAAAGGGAGGGACTGTAAAATGGTTTTATATACAGTAATCCCTCGCTACTTCGCGGTTCACTTTTCGCGGATTCACGACTTCGCGGATTTTTAAATACAAGTGATTGCCCGCCTATCGCGGAAGTTATGTTCCAGACCCATCAGCAACAGGAGAAAATCCGTGATATAGAAAGACCATATAAATAAACATTTTTTTAGTTTAAGCCTTAAAATACCCATCCCACATGCTTTAAACACATGTAAACTTATAAAACACACTTTGTTAACACATATGATATGTGGATGTCGGGCTAAGGATATGAGTAACATCTCACTATTATAAAACATTTTAACTTCACGCAAGACAAGACAGTGAGACAGGAAAATTGGTGATGTACACCTAAAAGCCTGATTGTACAGGCTTTTAAATTATTGACACGCAGAGCGACAAGCAGCACAAAGTCCATTTCTGCTCAGCGTGAGTTCAGCTGCCCCCCTTCACAAAGCGAGTGCAGACACATTGATGTCTGATCGCTGCGTGCAGTGTGCAGTGTTGGTCTGAGGTGTTTAAGAATGTAGAAAGTGTTTAAGAGCATAGGAAGTGTTTATAAGAGTGTGGGAAAGGTTAACAAGAGAGTGAGAAAGGTTTATAAGAGTGTGGGAAGGGTTTATAAAGCCTTAAAATATGTATAAATAATAAAATAAATATAGGTCGCTACTTCGCGGATTTCACCTATCGCGGGGGGCTCTGGAACGTAACCCCCGCAATAGGTGAGGGATTACTGTATTCCAGAAATGCTGTCTAAGTCCTCAAAACTGAGCAATATTTTTTCCAGCATAGAGGGAGGTGGGAGGTGAGGAAAATTGTGCAGGTTCTGTTTAACAAAGTTTCTAATTTGAAGCTAGTGAAAGAAATGTGTTGCTGGAAAGTTAAATTTGGAATATAATTGTTCGTAGGATGCAAAGATGTTGTCTATGTACAGATCTCTAAGTGATTTAATCCCATATGTTTTCCAGACATTAAAAACTGCATATGTTTGCAAGGGTCGAAAAAGGTGGTTCTCATGCAGAGGTGCCACAGATAAAAGCTTCTCTATCTTAAAATGCTTCCTACATTGATTCCATATTCTGAGTGAGTGAAGCACAATTGGGTTGTTAGTATATTGGCGATAGCTTACATTTACTGGGGCACAAAGCAAGGAATATAAAGAAGTACTGCAGGATTTTATTTCTATTGCAGACCAAGCCTGTGTATGTTCATCTATTTGTGTCCATGTCCAGGTTTTTATAGTGTGTATGTTTGCTGCCCAGTAATAAGATTGAAAGTTAGGTAGAGCCATGCCACCTTCTGCCTTAGGTCTTTGTAGGGTCGCTGTTTGAATATATGGATGTTTTGAATTCCAAATAAATGAGGTTATGGTTGAATCTAATTGCTTAATAAATTATTTATTGATGTATAGTGGAATGTTTTGAAATAAAAAGAGAAGCTTAGGAAGGATATTCATCTTAACAATGTTAATTCTTCCAGCTAAAGTGAGATGAAGGGTTGACCATCTATGCAAGTCTTGCTTAATTTTTTTCAATACAGATGGCAAAATTTTGTTGATAAAGAGCTTTATGTTTACTTGTGATGTTTACCCCTAGATATTTAAACTGATCTGCAATAATAAATGGGAAGGTGTCCAATCTAATATTGTGTGCTTGAGAATTCACTGGAAAGAGCACACTTTTATTCAAATTAATTCTGAGACCAGAAATCTTTTGAAATTCTGTTAGTGCTGTTAGGACTGCAGGCACAGTATTTTGTGGGTCTGATATATACAGTACCATATCATCTGTATATAGAGAAATTTTCTGTTCAAGTCCTTCTCTGATAATCCCCTTTATCTCATAAGTATTTCAACTGTGAACTGCCAGTGGGTCAATGGCGATTGCAAAAAGTAGTGGTAACAAGGGGCATCCTTGTCTGGTATCACGTTCTAGTTTAAAGTAATCTGAATTAATGTTGTTAATACAAACTGAAGCTTCTGGATTGGTATACAGTAGTTTGATCAATGCACAAATGTTCGGGACAAACCCAAATTTCTCCAATGTAGTGAAAAGGTAGTTCCATTCAAACATATCAAATGCTTTTTCTGCATCCAATGATAATAATATCTCTGGGGTGTTTGACTTTGCAGGTGAATATATTACATTACACAGGCATCGAAGATTGGACGCTAAGTGTCGGTCTTTAATAAATCCAGTTTGATCTTGTGATATTACCGAAGGCAGCACTTTCTCCATCCTTCTAGCTAGGACTTTGGAGAGTATCTTAACATCATTATTCAAAAGTGAAATTGGTCTGTATGATGCACATTGTAATAATTCCTTTTTTTGTTTGGGAAAGACGGTGATTAATGCTTGTCGAAAAGTCTAAGGTAGAATTTGATTGTCTCTAGCTTCTGTAAATGTTGCTAATAAAAGGGGAGCTAGCTGAGTGGAGAACGTCTTATAAAATTCAGCAGGGTAGACATCGGGGCCTACTGCTTTCCCACTCTGAAGTGACTTTATAGCATCTAGCAATTCTGATAGTGCCAACAGTTTCCTCTGTACTAAGAGTATCTATTTGTGGTGTCTGTAATGCATCCAGAAATGCACTAGATTGTGTCTTGTCTTCTTTAAACTCAGCAGAATATAAGGTTTTATAGTAGTCTCTAAATGTGTGCATTATATTTTTATGGTCAATGATTTTGTCTCCGTTGTTTGTTAGTGATTGCTGGGATTGCATTGCGAACTTCTTGCTTGTGGATTTGTTGAGCTAAGAGCTTATTAGCTTTCTTTCCATGTTCATAGTAATGATGTCTTGATTTAAAAATGAGTTGTTCAGTTTCTTTGGTTGTTAAGAGGTTGAGCTCTGAATGCAAAGTCTGTCTTTTCCTATAAAGAGCCTTGCTTGGACACCTGGCATGTTCTTGATCTTTTCAAGTAATTTCACTGGTTAGCTCTGATACCTTCTTGGTTTCCAATTTATTTCTGTGGGAAAGATATGAGGATAATCTGCCCTTTTAAGAAGGCCTTCAGGGTTTCCCAAAGTATTCCTGCAGAGACCTCTGAGGATGTATTTGTCTCTAGAAAAAAACTGATTTGTTTTGATATAAATTCTGTACAGTTCTTGTCTAATAAAAGTGGGTTAAGACGCCATCTGCGAGATGAGTATGTGGGGCATAATGATATTAGCTCCAAGATCAGAGGGGCGTGGTTGGAAATAACAATAGCGTCATACTTGTAAGATTTAATTGTAGGCAAGAAATTGTTATCTACAAAGAAATAATCAATTCTTGAGTCGCAATGATGCGCTGGTGAGTAAAAGGAATATGCTCTTGAGTTTGGGTTTAGTAATCTCCAGGGGTCTGATAAGTTGTGGTCAGTTACAAACTGTGTAATTGTCTAGATTTAAAACACAATTAAAGTCCCCAGCCATTATAATTTTGATCATTCACATTGGGAATGGATGCAAATGCATTTTGCATAAATTCCCCATCCATCCACATTGGGTGCATAAACATTTGTCAAAATCACTTTACAGTTAAATAAATTACCCATGACAATCACGTATCTCCCTTCAGAATCAGATACTACATCTGATACTACAAATGAGACTGTTCTATGTATAAGAATTTCCACACTACTAGTTTTCTTTGTAAAGTTGGAATGGAACATTTGGCCAGTCCAGTCTTTTTGCAGCTGGAACTGATCCTTGCTCAATAAGTGGGTCTCCTGTAAAAATACTATTTTAGCATTTAGACCTGTTAGGTGAGACGATACTTTCTTTCTCTTTAATTTGTGATTCAGGCCATTAACATTCCAGCTTACAAAGTTAACTGTCCCATCTTGGAGACATTGATTCTGAATTTTTGATGTCATTTTGTAGTCTTAACTGAAACTGAGACAGCTTTGACCTTAATTTCAAATCAAATCAAATCAAAATCAAAATCTTTATTGCCATTGTAGCAATTTCCAATTTTCCCAGGAGTTATTACCATGCAGTCTATTGTTATGTTGGTAATTATAATTATAAGGATTAAAAGGATAGGTTAGAGATATCTTGCTCTCTTTCTCTCCCCCCCCTAGTCCCCACAACCCCCTCATTTTGCCTCCCCACGTGAGGCTGGACCCCACTTCACAAAGTCCCAGTCCTCTGACATACCTAGACACAGAGCACATCCAAAACAAAACAAGCCCCCCAGCAGCGGTGTATGAGGATTAAAATTGAGATATCTATTGCCAATACAGTCTAAATACCATAAGCATAAAATATAATCTTCAACAGTCTTGAAATAGTAAGATAGTAAACCCAGGGAATGGTGTTAGAAAGTGGCCCTGGATAAGCATAGTAAACCCTAATATAATAATAACAATAACAATAAACCAAGGGTATAATGTTTAGCAGTCTCCTTTAGAACAGTAAAAAAAGTTACTAATTTAATTTCTTCCACACATACATACTGTACATATATGCGTATAATTATAATTAAAACATAAACAGAAAGTGGATGAGAAGGGAAAAGGATGTATAATTACGGTACCAGTATCACTGCACGTGGATCAGACAGCCGGTGAGATCTTCTTTGCCATGCCATGACAGGGTGCGAAGCACGATCGTATTTCAGGAAAGTGTCAGAATCAGCTTTCTTAACTCTTTTTCTGCTTCCTCCGTAGAGGTATAGATGTAATGCTTGCCTTTCAGTTTGGCAGGATACAAGAGGCTGTATCTGATATCGGCTTTCCGTAAGTGCTGTTTAATGTTGTAAAAAGTGGCACGTTTAGCAGCTGTTGATGGTGAGAAATCAGAGAAAATATGGATGAGGTTATTTTCAAATATAATCTCTTGTTTCTGTCTGAGAAGTGACATTACATTAAATTTAAATTGTGACTTTTTGAAAAGCACAACAAAAGTCCTAGGTTTAGAGGTATTTGATCCCAGTATGCGGTAAGCTGCTGCTATCTCGGTGTCTGATTTAAAGTCCTCTCCAATTATTTTTGAGAATAGTTCAGTTATGAATTTCACTGGGTTTGGACTCTCACAATTCTCAGGTGAATCCCGGAAAGAAGCGCACAGGAAAAAAAAGCACAGGAAATATCCGCATAGAAAAAAGCGGAGTCATATAAGTGCACAGGAAATAACCACACATGGTAAAATGTGCACACGGAAAAAAACACACGTGGAAGAATACGCATATGGCAAAATGCGCATGCAGAAAAAAGCATACGGCAGTGACATATAACTATTACAAATATAAAATTATTATATTTATTATTTCAATAAAATATAAAAGATTAACACACCCTAATTAACAATATTATTGTAAATTAGCTATTCATGATTGGTTGGCTCTTGTACAATGTCTCCATTCTTCGTTTTCATTAAGGAATGGCACTTTGTTGATAGATTCTCATGGCACCTCCAAGTATCTATTCCATTTGTTGTGCGAAAATGCAGATATTCAAATCCCTTGTAACCAAGAATTTGCTTGCCTTTCTGACTGGTCGAAAACTCCATCTCGCTTATTCAACCTTTTTTTTTTTCTTCTTTGCATATACGCCTTTGCCGTATGCGCATTTTTTCCATGTGCACATTTATCCACATGCGTTTTTTTCTGTGTGCGTTTTTTTTCCGATCGTGCATTTTACCATGTGCGGTTATTTCCCGTGCGCTTATATGACTGTGCACTTTTTTCTATGTGGATATTTCCTGTGCTTTTTTTTCCTGTGTGCTTCTTTCCGTTCACGTTCTCGGGTAGACCTTTGATTCTAATATTATTCCTTCTGCATCCATCTTCCAGAGCAGCAAGTCTGTCTCTGAGTGTTTTGCATTCGGAATTCTCAGCCATTGCTTTTCCATCTGCGGTCAATGCCAGATGTTCGGCTGTTTCAATTCGAGTCGTAAATGTTTGCTTAACATCTTTCAACTGATCACCAAGTGCTCTTTGTTTTTCGTCAAACTTTGACACATTTTCCTGAATGTGCTTCTCAATTTTTTCCAGCATACCTTTAAAGGCTGCCTCAAAGCGATTATATACACGTTTCTCAGAGTCTTTATTATCCTGCCGCAGCTCCAGCCACAGCTCCATTCGCAGCTTCTCATTTGTCTTCTCGTTTGTCTTGAGCATACCATTTATTTCTTTCTTTATATATTTCTTTATCTTTTGCTTGAGCTCAGCGATCATTACCTTCATTACGACCACTGGAAAACCAGTACATCACAAGGAAAAAGCAAGAAGGCACAGGGGGAATGTTAACCACATGAGTCTGAGCAGTAAAGGTTTAGTTTAACTTCTGATCATCAGATTTGTGGCAATGAAAATTGGCAGCCCATGCAGACACCTTAATTAGTCAGTGTGACACACTCCCTTTCAGTCCCTTAAACCTACTGCCATTCCTGCAAACAATTTCTTAAGAAAAGAACTTATCAGCTATATCTAATTTACAATAAACAATGTATACATTTTATATATTTATATATAAAATACATTATCTATTCTTGCATACAGTCTATTCATACTTTTCCAAGGACCTGCATTTCTTGTATACCAATTACATCTACGCAAGATTAAATAAATTACACTGTTTTGTTTTGCATGAAAATTTCACCTAAGGGAAATTGAATAAAATCCAATGAAAGTGCAAATGTTTTTGATCTTAATGAATGTCTTTGTTAAAGGCTTTCTGCTAGGCACGTCAGGGTGAAAGCGTTCAACTGAATAACATGGATAAATAATTATGCCTTCTTTCATCATTGTGGCCTTGTGTTGCACGAAGGAATGAAGGAATCTTAGATAATAAATAATTTCAAACAATAAAAAACAGATTGTAAGCATCTGTTACTTGACAGAACAGCAATAATCTGTATTTTGCTTTATCTGCTGTTTAAAACATAATATGCACATTTACATCAGTTTTACATTGGATCATTGTGTTAATAACTACTACATGATAGAGGCATTGTTAACAATATTTTGATATCCTTTCCTAAAAAAAAAAGTTTGTGGGTCTTCAGTTCACACTTGTTTTTTTTTTATATTCGATGTCAAGTGTCTGCGGTGGGTTGGCACCCTGCCTGGGATTGGTTCCCTGCCTTGTGCCCTGTGTTGGCTGGGATTGGCTCCAGCAGACCCCCGTGACCCTGTTTGGATTCAGCGGGTTGGAAAATGGATGGATGGATGGATGTCAAGTGTTGACATTTCATTACATATTGTGCACTAATTTTCGCTACAGAAATGATCTCATGATCAGGGTTTAGAGGCCACATCATCAGAGATCCCAGAACCCAGTTATTTTATGAACTTCAAAAGTATCAGGTCAGTGCTTTTATTTACTTTACAAATATTTAGCCATTATGGTAAAGTAATTTATGGCCAATTTTCATTTCCAAACATTTCATATACTTTATGGCTTTAAAACAAGAGGACATGTCTGATGATGCTGTTGCAGTGCAGGCTGAGTACAATGGTCAAAAGGTTTTAATGTGCAACAATATAACTAAAGTTGTGCACCATGCAAAAAAGAATTTCACTGTACTCTGTACACATGACAATTCTACTTCTCCTACCACTACTGTTACAACCTGCCCTAGGGGCTTTGGCTATATTGGTTATTTGAGCATCTTGCAGCATTCTCGTTACATTCAGGATTATGTTTTGCCTCATCCAGTGTGTTGAATGTCTTGCGCTTCTGTTTTGAACTGAAATTATTCTGTTTATACCAAGTTTTCAGTACAAAAAATATAAAATAACAGTTGACTGGTCTGCTCTTGGTGAAGGGATTTCCTTGAGGAGATTTGGAGGTCTAAAAAAATAATGGCACTGTCGAATAATGATGATTGGTATGTGAGCAGTTAGAAAAATGTAAGAATACAATAATACTGAGCCTGATCCTGTTCATATAGGAGCAGAGGTGTTGATGGGTTAATTCTCATTATCCGAGAGGGTTACATTCCTTAAAAACTCAGTATATTTATCTGCATAATCTGCAGATCCTGAGGCATTGATCCTATGGGAAAAAGGGAGTTAGGTTCCTTTTAATAGGAGAGGACCAGTAGGGGGAGATGGGGTCAGAGGAATGCATTCCACAAGGCTCAGGAATGATCCTTCTACAGGTTCATCTACTGAAACTTTATTATGACTTTTACTTCATCTACAGTCAAGTTTGATCATCTTACAGGCGCTCCACCAGGGGGTGCGGTCAACCAGAACAGGGCCATTTAGCGGACCTCAATAAACCATCCAATCAGTAGTAATGATGGGTGGTGTGTACAAAGGACAGGGAATTAATCAGTGTGAGCTTATGTCACACACTTACTGGGAATTCCTCGTTCTTGGGGAACAATTGCAAGGCCCCAGTCCCCATCTCAAATGAGCTTTTATCACGTCTACCCAAATCTTCCACCACTAGGAAAACACATATTAAAACATCAGTGTGGTACTAATACAGCCCCGGACATCTAAAGGGCATCACAGAACTGTCATTGCTCGATCTCACATTTTGCTGTTGTGATTTAGGCCTGTCAGATTTTTTATTCTGCTGTGCCTGAGTGCAAATAGGAGGGATTAAACTGCAGGCGATACAAAATGGGTTTCACTTTTGTAATAGCAGATAAGTGAATCTGAGAGAACAAAATCTGCAGATAGTGACGATTTACTGTATAAGTTCCTCTGCACTCTTTCTGACTACAGAAAACCAATTCAGTTAGGATTGTGTAGAGTACCAGGGCTCCCCAGGATGGGGTTAGTAGCAAAGAAAACTCCCAAAACAAATGGAATGAAGGATCTAAATTATTATTGATGCTTATTAAGATTACACTTGACTTATGTGTTAAAGATGTTTACTTAAAGAAAATAAATGAGGCTTTAAGTTATTTGAAAACTGGGTGGCAGATGAATCTGAGGCAGCCTCACACTTTTTGTATTTCAAAAAGTAATGCATCAAGTCTGCTCACTTGAAAAATTAACCTCACTAAAAAAGACATACTTTATACATTACTCATGTTTGAATGATTGAACATCTACTGCTGTGTTCATGACTTTGAAGATGGCAAGACATTTTGGAACACTGCAAAGCACAGAGGTACACATGATATGTCCATACCAAGGGAACAACCCTGGCTGAAATTCTTCATCAACTGGTAGATATGTATGGTCCAGTAGTCATTTCTTGAAAACAAGTATCATCTGGTGCATTGCATTTGAAAATGGAAGGATAAAAAGAATAAGCAAATGAATATCATAGCGCCAAGGGGTTTTCTGTGGACTGTTTGATGAGGGAAGAAAGATGATTTTCCACTGATGTTGATGTACTAGACCCTATAATATCCTGGCTGCCACACATTGACACCAAAACCTTCTGGGTGGGGATGAATGCCTTTGATACATGGTGAAACAAATCTAACTGAATATACATGAGTTTACAAGGTTAAGTTACCTTACTTTTTGGAATTCCTTCAAATGAATAGATTACATTGGGTAGAAAACTGGAAGGGAAATGTCAATATCTTAAACTTTCCATCCCTAAAACCCTCAGCTGAAAAATAACATTGGTCTCTCAGCATGGTCGGAGTGGTGTCACTGAGGCTAGGGATCTGCACTGGCAATTGGAAGCTCTGTTGGGCCCTTGAGCAAGGCCCTTAACCTGCAATTGCTCCGTCCTGGGTATGATGTTAATCTGCATCCAGCCCTGCCTGTAGGCCCTTCAACCTGCAGGGAAAAAGTTGGGGGTTGGTGGTAGAACTGGCACTCCAGCCACCATAAAAAAAACCTCTAACTGGTTCCACTCCATCTGTGGTGGGTGTGGCAATGCGCTGTATCAGTGCATGCTCCTAACCTCTCTCTCAGCATGATTAAAATGATAAAAAAGTAATGCTGCCTGGGGTAACCCTACTGTTACAGCACAAAAGACAATTGTCTCCTTTTCATCCCGAGGCAGCTATCTATCAAAATTCAACTTGTACACAATAAAAACCTATGCTGTAGCTAGTTTATTAGTATATCTCGGTGAATTGTTATGACATGTGGTCTGAAATTGCATTTGGCACCCAGCATGCCCAAGAGTGCAAAAAAAGATGAAAGTTTAATCAAGGTCTACTGTAGCTGTATTTGACAGTTAAAATTAAAGACAACACCTTTGTCGAGACACTGATATTTAATAATTCTACAGATTAAGGTGTAATTTCAAAATTATGTTAATAATTATAAAACATCTCACCAATAGACTTAACTCAAAGAAAATTAATAATGCATTCTTCTTAAAGCATTAAAATTGTAAATCTTATTGTGTCTCTGAGCTCAGAACAAACTTGTGCGAGATATATAAACGTACCACTCTGTCTTGGTCATGTGTGTTTGGCTTTGCCCCATCTCAGACCTTATTAGACAAATATTTGTACTTTCATCATGGAGGTCCCTTGTTTCCCAGCAGATTCTCATCCTTTCATTGTCATTGTGTCAATTCAGAAGAAAATGGTCCTGTCCCAAAGGACAAAAGGTGACAGGACTGGGAGATGAAGAAGGTTCTGGGGCTAGTTGAAAGAATAGTCAAAAACAGAAAAGTGTGTGAAATCCAAGGATTTGGTTAGGCCACCAAACAAAAACGAAATATGAAATAAAATTCATAATCAAAAAGGGTCAAAGAGAAAATCCTAACAGTCTACTGGCTGTTACCCTAGCATTTAGATTAATGAAAAATAACCCCTAATTCTTGAACAAAAGCCTCCAGATTGCCACAACATTCATTGTTTACATTAGAAACAGTAGACACCCACTCGAGAAGCTGTCCCGTTAATCCAGAGACAATAAAGGATCTTCTTGACCAATCACGGGGGATTGTGGGGGATTGTCGGACAAAGATCATTTTCCATGAATTCAGAATCCCACTGCCACTATTCTGATGCTCTTTTAATTTGCTAGGACAAGTAACAGCTAGTTGGGGAATTAAAGCCAAAGCCTGGGCAAAACCAACATGCTGGTTTTCCAAGTGTGTTTGCAAAGTATAAAATTCTAGGCAAAGCTGCTGAACAGTAGCGGTCATGTCACAAAGAACAAAAAGTTAGGACAGAAGATGAAAAAGTTTTAAGGATTAGCCAAAAGAATAGTCAAAAACAGGCAAAAAGTAGGAAATCTTTTAGTCCAGCAAATAAAACTAAAATGCATAGTGAAAAAGATCAAAAGAAAATCCTGTCACTAATTTTTCATTCCCTGACAAAGCTAGATCTTTGTGTGTTTGAAAATGATTTGTTTTTATTCAGAAGCTTGGATACTAAACCCCATGTCTTTTATAGGTGATTGTAATAATTTTGGGGTTTTCATCTCTTTAATTCCTATTTTTGTACATTCTATAAATGTTTTAGACATTTGTTTTGTATGGTTATTATACTTTCTTTTTTTTTTTTTTTTTTTGCCTCCATTTTGTGGTCCGGAGGCCATTTTGTTAATAGTTACTTAGTCTTTTTGCGAAGTAACACATTCTGACATCATTACCCCAGGATATTTAAGAAGGCAACACACTTCTCCTTGCATTTGAGATTTTGGATTACAAAATAAAACCGTTGGTACTAATTAGTGTGGGGAAACATTTTTGTGAGTTAGGAATTTAGCAGAACAAACTTTTGATAATGAATTTCTGGTTGGCATTTTGGACCTTGGTGCTTTTGATCATTTTTGACTTCCTTATTTGAACCACTGGCCCTTTTGATTTTTGTGTTTTGGCATTTCCATTTTTCAATCATTTTCCCCTTTCCTCTCTGCTGTTTTTCAGGCAGTAGATCAATGACATTACATGCGATGTAACATCAGTCACAAGCCCAACAACCAACCTGTTGTTAAAAACAATATGGCAGTGGCCAGTAACAAGAAAATAAAGCCACATTGCAGAATAAAATGGTAAAAAAAGTTATATTAATTTATGCTCTTCCAGCCCAAACATTTAACGTAAAACACGTTGAAATCACAACAACTCCTTAGATCAGCATTTGTTTCAAAATAGTCGCCTTTCTTATTTTATTACCTTATTTTGCTTGATTTAAGGAATCTTTTACCACCCCCTATTTCACAAAGGATTATGAAAATGTCAAGTTATATAAAATTGCAAAAATAAACTAGAGCAAGGCCACAAGACCAGAATTAAACTCAAAGCAGAAGTCAAACCAATTGGCCTAGCACTGGTAATGTTTTGAAAATGTCTACAGAGGTTCAGAGCTTCATGGACATCATAAGCTGGTCCACAATTGAATGCCGACACCAGGTGGGGCTCTGGTTTATATCCTGGTGTGACCGGAAAGGCCGTGGCTTTTACCACAAAGGAAGTGACCTCGGTGGTCTTCTGGTCTTTTCTCCTCCTCCATACTAAGGAGACAGACAGTACAAACATTAGTGACAGTGTGACACTTGATTCCTTCTCCATATTCCTCCAGCATGCCCTATGAAACTCTCCCGATGTCCACATGTCTCACAACATCAAAAACAAGGATTTATCACAGTCCAAAAACAGTGGAAGCACTTCTTGGATTTAGATTTTTATTTTCGGTTACAAGTAAAGTAATTGGCCTTTCTGTTTTGTTGTCTCCATCTGGAATCTTTACTTTTAATGATAGGGAGAGAATTATTATTTGTTAAATGAAGTATGTAGATGAAAAAAGGAATAAAATAGTATAGGTGATGTAACATACTACTGTTAAAAATCGATATAAACAGGAAGCTAGCAGTACACTAATAGACGGTTGCAATACAAAGTTGTTCATTTTTTGTTTATATACTAAAATACATAAAGCTGAGTTAACATAAAGGATTATCCAGTATTACAGAAGAAATAACAACCTAGAAACATTTACCTACTCTGAATTTAGTTGTAACAACATGTTTTATATATAAACTGCAAACCATGCTTTATTTGCTACAGCACATATGTTGTTATATAGTAGATGTCATCAGGTTCTTTCACCCCTCATACTTATCCCCTTTATTTTGGACCCACTTTGGGGGAGGGACTGAACAATAATATGTAAATATTTGTAAAACCTTCATAAAATCATTCATTTCCTCATTGCTATAATTAAAGTACAGTGTTTTGCTGTTAAAATTCCATTTTTCATATCCTGATACGCAGTTGGAATTTTTTTCTTTCTTCCTCAAAGATGGCCGAATTGCTGTATCACAGCAACACCTGCCCTCAGTATGGCTTAATTGAACATCCTAATTCAATTTGATGGACAGACTATTATCTACTAAATGAGAGGGGTATTTCAACTTTCAAATGATTTTCAGACTTCACTTTCTATGTCTTCCGTTTTCTGTGTTTCGTAATTGTTTTTGCAACAATGTTATGGAATCTTTGCTACTGGTGTTTTTATTTGGATACACACAGTATAATTTATTTGCAAACTACATTTGTTCTAAAATAGTAAGATCTGCACTTCAAAATGATACATAAACTGTGAATCTTAATGGATTTGTCTGCTATGGACACTTATTTAAAAACAGTACAAGCAGAGGAAACAAATCCTGATTTCTTGTGCTTCTTCAAAACAGTAAAATTTGAAATATTTCCTGTTGACATTTCTTAACTTTTTTTTTCTGGTTGTTCTGGCCGATACATTCACTGACACTTTTATAGTGTTTGGAAGCTTTTTCCAACATGAATGGAAATAAGAATAACATTAAAAGTGCATTTTGGGTAAAAATGTAACAGAATTTTGAAACTTATTGTGACATATGTTTACAACATAATTAATTCTCCAGATGTACAAATTCTTAGAGAGAAATGTCTAGCCTTTCTTTTAAGGGGTAGAACATAAAGTGAAGGGTGATGACGTCATGGCCAGTTAAATCAAAGTAGGAGAGAACAGGCATAAATAAGGCTGAGTTTAAAGGGTTAATGTTTTGATTTTTAGACTTTTTTACTTTATTTGTAATTTTTTATGGTCTCCAGTGTATTTGTGTGTTTTTCAGATTGCAGTTTAGCAGTGTTTTTCACAGTTTGCATTGCTTTTGTGTAAGTGTTGCGTTCTTAAATGTTGGAATGTGCAAGGAATTCCAGTGTCCACAAATGTGATTAAACAGGATTAAGAATGTTATATTATGTTTTATAATTGTTTTTTATGGAGTTGTACCGCTAGTGATGTGTGCAAAAACAAAAGTAGCAGAGCATGAGGGTACAGAGCAGGAATGTCAGCAGAGGAAAGAACATCTTTTTATTGAGGGAGCATCTTTTATCCTTTACTCCCTCTTCTGTCATGATTGTTGGCACGAGATGATGTACCATGGCTGAGAGCAAGCTGAGTAAGCCAATGGAAGCTTTAACTAGAAGATATGGTGCTGAGATCAGTGGAAAGGCTGTGTAATGAAACATGAAAAAATACATAATTGTAGCATTCATTCAGGATTAATTTAAGAGTGAGTTGAGTTTGATTTATTCTGTACTCATTTTAGTTAATTCCTGTGCTGGATTTGCTGGGGTGTCTCTGTTAGTGAGTGCAGTGAAAAGTGCATAAGCCCTGAAATAAAATGAAGTGCTTCTTTCTATAAAATAGATCAGTCTCCCTTTTATTAGGGGGAAGTAGTTTTCAGCTCTGTCTTCTGTTCTACTGAATTACTGTGTAGCATGTAAGTGGTGGAAACCATCACCTGAGGGCATCCCTAGCTTTCCCTAGGAAACATTCCCTCTGGCACATGCTTATCATGTCATCCATATCGGCTCCAATACTTTTGCCTGCTAGCCTGTCAACATGCTGGAGTTTCTTTAGGTTTTGATAAGTGAAGAAGTTTAACCTGGAAAAAGAGCCAAAAGTGGTGACACAATTACACCGCAATAAAACCGCTTATAGAGGAGAAATACATACTGACTGCATTTCTAGAGTCATTTCTAGATAGATACTTCTAAGGTGTCTCTTTAAATATTTTACTCCAATTAAAATTACTATTGATGTGTGTTTTGTGATATTTATACTCAGATATTCTTGATATTCAAAATTCCACTTTTCAAAGATATTAACATTTATATACCATATTTCCAGGTACTCAACTTGAACCAAGAAAGGTGACTGCATAGATTTATCTATTCAATGGTAAAATACTATTTCTTTATTCTTTCTGAAAATCAGAAATGAGACAATGAAACTTACACCACTGTACCCTGTGACCTGGGATTAAAATGAGGTCACTCTCCTCTTTACATATCAGAAAAGGTGAAGGCTCCTCCAACCTTATACATGCCTGCTTAGGTACTCCTACACCATTTTGTTAAATAGTCCACATGATTCATGTAATCAATTTTATCTCTCACTCCGTAATGTGTCCCATCAACATTGTGTCATCTGGAACACTGGACGTAATTCCTAGATGATTGGATTAAACACTTTTTTAAAAAAAAATAATGTTATTTATTATATCAGTATGAGAAAGATTTAGAGCAATCTGGGTACTGATCACTCGTATCTTGACATGGTTTTGAGGGTCACTTTGTGGGTCCAGAATCACAAGCTATAAGAAGAATCTTCTTCTAAAGAAGAAAAAAAAAATGTCCATTTGTACACTTTATTTGACATGATGCTTCTACTAATTGCAAAATTATCTGCAGAGGATTCAGAGGTTAAACAAGCTCTGGAAAGGGAAATTCACAGTCATACAGGACAGATTCTGTAATTGATAAATAAGAACACCTTTTTAATCAAAACTGTGTTCTGAAGTAGGGACAGACTCAAGGAATCACTGGCAGTGGTGACAGATGATCAAGGGATAGGATGCCCATAGACCTTATATTATAACTGGTAAGAGAAATCAGGGGTCAGAAAGTCATGAAGTCATTGTGTGTGTTTCTGAAAAACAAAAATAAGTAGGATATATTTGTTGACACATAAAGGTATACAACAATTATCTGATGGCAATGAATCATGGTCCTGCATATAAACGGAGATTTCAGACACGCCATATTTGGATGGGGAATTACAACCTACTGAAAAATATGCATTAGTCATTGTTAGCACAATCGGGATGTAAAAGAACCTGTCAGGTACTGGTGAGTCAAGGGGATTAAGACTAAACATGTGTATTCTGTTATAAAATAAGAGAAACCCACAAATGTCATTTCATAGACCAACATGTGACAAACCTTTAGTGAAATGTAAGAGTAAACTTCAAAGACTCTGAAATTACGATTCTTGTCTCTAAGTTTGACCCTTAAATCTTATCAATTATTAAAAAAGATTAAGAAGATATTCACATCACGGTCTGTGGCAATTACAAAGATTTCTTTAATATTCTTATGGCTCTGTTCTGTCATCTTTTTATTTTTATGGTTTTCTTGTTTCTAAATATAAAGGAATACATAAAAAAATGATTAGCTTGCTTATGACATATTTCAGTTGATGTATTCAAATCATCCTGTTAATGTTTTAAATGGCTATTATATACCAGTGCTTTTTGAAATTAGTTAAAAAAGAAAATCTTGCCATTTCTAAACACTTTGTCTTCCATATTGAGAAACTCAATTATTTAATACATACAAGAGTATACAAAACTTGAATTATTTGGCCTTAAATTTGAATGATCTGCTCCCAGATGTGAGCCCATCAGTGTATTCATTTAAAACAAAGTAAATAATGTTTCTCAGATATTATCCAGTTCATTTCAAATAATTCCTGAAACCCCATTACAATTTTCATAGTTATTGGCACATATAGAATATATACCGTATTTAAATATATTAAGATTATTGATTCAAAGATATAATTGAAGGATCTAAATACTTATGAAATTAGGAAACATTTATTTAATAATTAGCAACAGCATTTAACAATATAATTTTCATAGGACTGACAGAAAATAAGGTGAGTTGATAACGGAAAACAGGAAAACCTAAAATCCACAAGTTTCATAGGAAAACTAAAGCTTTGGAGCACCTATGGTGCTATTAAACAAGTGGCAAAGTCTGGCTGACCCAAATAATTGGGCCACACATTTCTCGCCCATGGATGCTACAGTATCTTGCTGGAATCCATTGACATTGTGGAAACATATGATGGTCTTATTCTGTGTCAATCACTGTTTCTTAATAACACTCTGAAGTATCGGGTCCATAGTCATGAGGCATTAATTGGTCCAGGTAGTAGTGGCACATGCCACGAAAGGATTCCTAGAAGAGAGAATTAAAAATGGTTAGTAAGAGCCAAGGGCAATGACCACAGTTTTAGCATAGAGAACTACCTAAAACATTTTTTAAGACTACTACTGATGATTGAAAAGTTTTACAAGATGTCCTTTATATTTTTGTAATGCAAGTTAGTCATTAAAGTTTTAACAATTTTACCCTTTGGTGTTAATATTTTTCATTTAATTTTCAATCTCCTAGGTGTAGCTTCCTCCTTTAACAAAGATTTGTCTTCTAGTTGTAAAACAAGGCATCACAGCAGAAGCAAGAAGAGGTGTTTGTCTTGGAGCTGAGCATGTGTGGTCTTCTTCATGAATTGTTATTCAGCCTAAGATACGGTAAGTAACTAACTGACTGATGTCTGTTGGATGTTCTTTTGTGTGCGCACAGGGGTGTGCATGAGTATGCCCTGTAACATACTGGAGCCCAATTCAGAGTTTGATGTTACCCCCATGACCTTGAAACTTGAATAAGTGGATATGGAAAAGGAATAACTGAATATTCTTAGCATATGAAGAGTGATCTATATAAACAAAATGGTTGTAATTTAGTAATATATGCTGCATTAAAACTTCTAGTTTGGTGTGGAGCATTTGCAACTTGTGATGGTGTGGAGTGCAGAAGTAGTGCAGAAATAGTTAATAGGCATTGTTTCATATAAAGAAATACTATGATCATTTTTAAAGTAAACATTTTACTTCATTATGTACAGTCTAGTATGCTATATGTATATACACTCACTGGCCACTTTATTAGGTACACCGTGCTAGACTGCAGTAATTGTTGTTTTGCATAGATTCAACAAGGTGCTCTAAACATTGCTCAGGAATCTTGGTCCATTATTGACATGATAGCATCACACAGTTACTGTAGATTTGTTGGCTGCACATCCATGATGCGAAACTCCCGCTCCACCATATCCTAAAGGTACTCTATTCGATTGAGATCTGGTGATTGTGAAGGCCATTTGAGTAAAGTGAACTCATTGTCATGTTCAAGACACCAGTTTGACATGATCTGAGCTTTGTTACACGGTGTGTTATCTTGCTGGAAGTAGCCATCAGAAGATGGGTACACAGCAGTCATAAATGGTCAGCAACAATTCTCAGGTAGGCTGTAGCATTTGAATGATGCTCAACTGTTTTTAAGGGGCACAAAGTGTGCCAAGAAAATATCACCCACAAAATTACACCACCTCCTCCAGCCTGAATCGTTGATACAAGGCAGGATGGATCCATGCTTTCATGTTGTTGACACCAAATTCTGACCCTACCATCCGAATGTTGCAGCAGAAATTGAGACTCATCATGCCAAGCAATATTTTTCCTATTTTCTATTGTCAAATTTTGGTGAGCCCATGCGAATTGCAGTCTCAGTTGCTTGTTCTTAGCTGACAGAAGTGGCACCTGGTGTGGTCTCCTGCAGCTGTAGCCAATTTGCTTCAATGTATGGCATGTTGTGTATTCAGAGATGCTCTTCTGCATACCTCGGTTGTAACGAGTGGTTATTTGAGTTACTGTTGTCTCTATATCAGCTCGTAACAGTCTGGCCATTCTCCTCAGACCTCTGGCATCAATAAGGCATTTTTGCCAAGAGAACTGCTGCTCCCTGCATATTTTCCCTTTTGTGGACCATTTTCTGTAAACCCTAGAGATGGTTGTGCATGAAAATCCCAGTAGATCAGCAGTTTCTGAAATACTCAGAGCAGCCTGTCTGGCACTAACAACCATGCCACGTTCAAAGTCACCTGAATCACCTTTCTTCCTGATTCTAATGCTCAGATTGAACTTTAGCAGGTCATCTTAACAATGTCTACATGTCTAAATGCATTGATTTTCTGCCATATGGTTGGCTGATTAGATATTTCCATTAAAATGCAGTTGAACAGATATACCTAATAAATGGCCAGTGAGTGTGTATGTATATATATATATATATGTTGCTTGTATCCTTATCTATACTTTAGTCCTATTCTTCTTGTTAGAAACATGAGCTTTAGGTTAGTTACATTTCATTATATTTCATGTAAACATTAGTCCATCAATGGTTGTGTGATGCATCTAGTATGTCGATGTAGTGTTTTCTTGCTTTCATGCCTCACTGCTGGTTAACACTGCTGTCTTACAGCATCACTGAAAGAAAGCCCAGTATGTAAGTTTCTCCTGCCAACACAGTAGCTTCTCCACAGCAAGTTCTATGCAGTGCCCACATGCAGCAGCAGATGTTAACAATATGTACAGTCCTTGCTGTCCTGGCACTCCTTTAAAAATTCTCTCCTCAAATCTACTTTGAGTAACAGTGCAGATTTGGATCCAACAGATCAACAGTGGACATGATCTTCTCAGTTCACCAGCTGCAGGAGAAGTGTCCAGAACAGCAGATGTCGTTCATTGTTGTATTCATGGATCTGACAAAACCATTGAGCCTGACCAGTAAAAATGGCCTTTTTTTTTTTTTTTTCTTGCAGGGGTTCAGCTATCCCCCAAGTGTAGCACATCCTTTCACAAGGGCATTCACACCATAGTCTACTTCAGGGGTGCAAATTCCAAGACCTTTCTAGTGTGCAGTAGGGTAAAACAAAGTTGCCTCCTGCCTCCTACTCCCTTTAGGTTATTTTTTCTGTACTGTTCCAATATACGTTCACAGAATGCAATGAGAGCATTTACATGCACACCAAAGCAGATGTTAAATTTTATCCCTGCTCGGCTGCACGCAAAAGTTGTTGAACGTCTCCTCTACCAGATGTTGTTCACTGATGACATGTCTTTGACATAGCACACCAAAGCCGCAACAACTTGTGGATTGTCTGTCTCCTTTTGTAAAGAAATTGGGTTGACCAACAGCCTGAAAAAGACCAACACTTTGGGCCAGTGTGCAAACTCTTCCAAACATCTCCATTGATAGCTGCCCACTTAAGAAGGTGGACAGCTTTACTTACCTTGAGTCAATGTTATCAAAAGTATTTTCCCTAAATGCAGAAGTGAGTAGATGGCTTGCTAAAGTCACAGCTGTCATGGTCAGACTGAACAAGAAGGTGTAGAACATCCTCAACATGACACAGCAAACCCCTATACTGGGCCTGCATGCTTATCATACTCTTACAGGCTGGGAATACTGGAGAACATATACTACCCAGAAAAAAAACTCAGAAATTTCAGTCTATTCTGCCTTGATGAGATTTTGTTTTTTTTTTTTTTTGTTTCTCTGTTCCTAATCTCAGTACATAGTCTTTACACATAGTCTGCAGTTTGGTTGCATGCCCAAAGATATATGCAAGTATGCCATGAAACTGGCTGTCACAACAGACTAGCACACATTATGGGGATCAACTCTCAGTAGCAGAATGTAGAGAGGGATCCAAAGGAATATCCTACTTGCTGTCAAGAGAGCTAAGAGGAGGTGAGAGCTACCTCATTCCAAGCACAATTCTCCCTCTTTTGTAGATGCTGCAAAAGAGACTGCCACTCTAGAGTAGGACTACTCAGTCCTTTATGAAAATTGATCCGCAAATGACCTCATTTATAGCTGTTGTATTGTTGTCTCTTGAGAGGTATGGATGCCAACGATATTTCATTAAAAGGATTATATGCAATGCGAAAGTGAAACAAAATGAATTCACCAAGACTGTGCAGATATTGTTTTTCATTTCTTTCAGCTTAATATTCTGGGAAAGCTTATGCTTATCTGTAAACTCACAAGTCAACTGGTCCACTTCTCTTGATGAAAAAATGAAGAATAAGTCAATGAGTGCTTAGATTTTATGTATTAGCTTTCTAAACCAACACTATTAGTTTCTCGTTTCCTTATCCATCAGATTGTTTCATTACAATGCAGTAATTATGACATGAAAACCTTTTGAACTTATGTATTTTAGTCTTCAAGTCACAATTAAATATTTTGGAGGAGTGGTTTCCCCCATTAATCTAATTGCACTTAGTTTGTAGATAGAAAATATAGGCCATAAGGTGGCAAGTGCGTTTGTCAAGACAGAGAAAGGAATTATGTGATGCCAAGAAGGAAGAAGTTGAGGTAGGCATCAGTATTATCATGGGAATAAAACTGACTTTGAGGTCACAATACTGTCTGTCTCAAGTGGTGCAGGAATAAAACCCCCGGTTTTGACTGAAAATAAGGAATATCAGTTTGAAATGTACAAAAAAAAACATACCTTGTGATTCAAATAGGAAGAATGTCAAAGGTAAATTCACAGAGCTGTTCTCAGGGTGGGATAAGAAGTCTTTATTCAACAGTGGAGACAAGCGGCCACTGGGAGACGTGACTGCCTGTTAAGCCATTGTCACATTAGTCAGATTTGCTGGCTGTTGTGGCCAGTCTCTTCACCGGACCGAATTGTTGCCTATATTACATTTACAAACTGAGTGCTGACCTTCTAGCATAGTCATGCTCACCCATTTTTCTTACTGCCAATAAGACAACAGCTTTCACGGGAACATGCCATGGACTGCCTTTAAATCGCTAAGATTATGTAAATTAGGGCTATGAGTGAAAATCGCTGGAAAAGTCACATAAAGTAACATAGCCTAGAGAGAGTAGAGACTTTTTATATCTTGTTTGGCTGTGATTCACACAACTGGGTGATAAGACAGACAGAGGTGTGATCAAAGTGCAAGCATGCCGTAATGCATCAGAGCTTCCTGTAGTAACAATGTCTTTGAAGCGTGGCACCAGGAAAAGGAATTAGGCCAGAGAACAGACTGTACAGTTACATAGATTTCAAGGTTGGTGCACATTGAGATCATTCTGAACTATAAGCATCCCACATAAACATCATAGGTTTTCCACCCACATCTTGAAAAGGAGAGTGTTTAGTTAACCAAAGGCTCTATACTGGTGTTATAGTGTTATAGCATGTCCTGTGATGGACTGGCACTCCATTTAGGGCTACATCCTGTCTGGCAGCTGAGGTTTCCAGAAGCGGTTTTAATGATCTGTGACTGTGATGAAAAAGAGGGTACAGATGATGAATAGGTAGGCTATAAATAGACACAGATACCATACCTTAACTGTGACAATGTATGAATATGTTTTGCTTGCTCTTTTTGATAACTTAAAAGTAAGTAGGACAAGAGAATTAACGTTTATAGCTGAGATATATTCATTTTATTACCTCTTATCATAGATGTACTTGATGGCTCCATTGTGTTTTATTAGCTCCTCCTCATTGAAATCCTTTCTTAATTAAGCCCCTTGCTCTTCTGTTTCCAAAGCCATTAGGATTTCAAGCTCACATTCTTTGGGAGCTGCTATACCAGTCAGATTTCATTCCAGTTATTCTTTTTATTGACAAGCTTATTTGAACCTCTCACTGGATTGCATTCTTAATCATGGCTTCTCTTTCTCTCTAATCACAGGATTGTGAGTGCATAAATATTAATTAGCTGTGCTTTTCTATTGTATGTATCAACTGAAGAGTCAACAAAATAAGTATAAAATAAATCTTTGATTTATTCCGCCAAAGTCATGACGTCAACCGCTTTGAAAATTTGGGGCTCAATTTGAAAATGGCTGTTGACAAGAACACTTCCAGAAATGTTAATGAACTGGACACTCCTTACTAAACCAGTGTGCCCATATGGCAGATACCGGCCTTGACAGACTAAAATCTGTTATTGCAGCAAAACAAAAATAGATTCAAATGATTATTTACATTACCAGAATATTTTGGGGACTTTGTTAAAGATATCTCCAGGGAATTAGTCTTTAAATGTTTTCTTCTTCAACAAGTGAGTTTGCAATAACAATACAGATGAATATGTGATGAGGAGGGACAATAAATATGTGGACAAAAGAGTGATGGGATGGAAGTACAAGGGAAAAGAAAGTGTGGGAGTCCTAAGGAGAGGTGGATGGATAACGTAAAAGAAGATCTGAAGGGAAATGGCTTGACTGGAAAGGAGGTGCAG
The DNA here is from genome assembly GCF_900747795.2 of Erpetoichthys calabaricus. Lineage (NCBI taxonomy): Eukaryota > Metazoa > Chordata > Cladistia > Polypteriformes > Polypteridae > Erpetoichthys > Erpetoichthys calabaricus. The sequence goes on from NC_041403.2 coordinate 68,935,852, forward strand.
GACCAAGCTGTTTGGTGAAGGTTGATAAAGCACATCAACCCCACACAGAACTGGGAAAAGATGAAGAAGAAGAAGAAGAAGTAACAACACAGATGAGGTGTGCAAAGTGAGCAAGTATCATTTATATCCAAGCAACGTCTCTCGACTTTTAAAGGGTTTAAGCAAAACAGTATCTATTTACTGTTGTGTCGCTACATCATTAATATTATATTGTGTCAGTGTAGTTTGTCTTTGTGCTCACTGATCACATCGTAAACACTTAAACTAAAATAATGAAGCAGTAAGGTAAATACAACATCACAGACTATGTGTAAGCCTACATTCAAAGTTTAAAAACAGAGAAACAAGAAGACAATACCTAAGTTTGATTAGGCTCTAACTGAATCTCAGTTGGAACAAAAGCCATCAGCCACTGCAGTCTTCAATGAACTGAGACTGAAACCCCTGCTTATTGTTAAGAACTGCAATTGTGTTGACATTATTCCTTTAACAGAACCCCTCATTTAAGCCACTGAACTAAGAAAATAAACCAGCAAGGCAAGGAGCTGAGTTTGAATAGCACTACCACAGTGAAGCCCACCTATCTTTGCTATATAGTGTGGTGCACAAATTGTAGCCCCACACACAGTAAGGAGCCCTGCTTGGTCCTAGCAGCAGCCATAGTAGTCAGGTGAAAGACACCATGCATGTTTTGTTTCATTTTGTTAGCTGTGTTGCCTATGCTTGAGCTGGAGAGAAGAGATGCTGCATTCATTAGATCAGTTTATCTTGATTGTGAAGCTGTATGTTCATCCTGGCTAGTTCTAGTTGACACATGTGGTCACACATAATAAAATAAAAACAAAAATAAAAAACTTCTGAATTAAATCAGAAATACTCACATAACACATTATAATGGGCAGCTATACCTGATATGAAATGTCTGTTGTCTCATCTGCTTGCTAAAAAAAGATGTTTTGACCACATCCTTGATCTCCTAAAGAAGCTGCAATAAAGTAATTTTGTGCAGACTGTGACATGCAAGAATTCCAGTAATACAGATAATGACAAATTGAGCAGTTAAGATATGAGCAGACTTTGCTAAGAACTCCGTAAACTTTCTAAAGTTGCCCTTATTGACAGAATCTTTCTCATGTTGCCCCTTGGTTACTATCTCCTTACAACAAATCAGTGACACCTGAGAGCAGTCCCATTCATTCTCTTCATTTCAATGTGCTGTGCCACTTGACGACCCTCTATATATGCCACTCTCGCCCTTCCAAGTATACTCAGTAGTGCACATGCACTAAAACCAGGAGTTCTTAACCTTTTGAAGAATGCAGCCCTTTCCTGAAGTAAAAAAAAAATCCCAGTCTTATCTGTCAATTTCACAAATAGCAAGATGTTCAGTACACCAGCCATGCTACCCATACCACACAATTATGATGCAAACCCCAAGTTAAGAACCCCTGACTTAAATGCTCCTTTGAGTTTTGATGTTTCTTACCACATCCTGGTTTTATCAGTCCGTACTCACGTAATGTCACAGTGATAACACCAGCAAGGCAGCTGATATCTTATTGTACCACAAATCAAAGACCTGGCCTTGTTATTCAACTTTTTGGCATTGGTCAACTTTTCTGCCTCATTTTCTGCCCCTTTCACTTCAAAACCAAAAGAATAGGATTTCTCCAAATTCTGGTCCACAGCATTTGCATTTTCTGCCCAGCCATAGCCAGAGGTGGGTAGTAACAAGTTACATTTACTCCTTTACATTTACTTCAGTAACTTTTTTGAAAAATTGTACTTCTAAGAGTAGTTTTACTGCACCATACTTTTTACTTTTACTTGAGTATATTTGTGAAGAAGAAACGCTACTCTTACTCCGCTACATTGGGCAACACTCGAATTGTTACTTTTTTTCCATTATATATGCTACATTTTTGCCAGAGAGAAGTCGCCAGTAGATCTATTGCATATGACTGTTTCACAAATCAGACGTAGCAACAATAATCATATGACTACGTTTCACCAATCAGACGTTGCACCAATAATCATATGACTCCGTTTCACCAATAAGACGTAGCCATGCAGTCACATGACCACACACAAACTTCCTGCATCTGCATCCTGTGAGAGACTTTTAGTCATGCGGGGCTCCTGTTCACTGCTAAACGGTCACAGCTTCACTGCAAGAGCCTTGAGAGCCAACTCCTGCTGAAGCTTAACCATCACTTCACTGAGTGAAGAACAAGCAGGTCTTAAACAAACATGCACAGACACAGACAGTCATGGTAAAGAACAGTACGCTGCTATGCTAACAACAAGCCATGGATTACAAGTGACATCAAGGACATTTTGAACCAGAAGAAAAGGGCTTTTAAAGGTGGTGATCAGCATGAGCTTAAGCACGTGCAGAAGGAACTCCGAGTCCAGCTCAGGGCGGCAAGGAGCAGTACAGGAGAAAGCTGGAGCAGAAGTTGCAGAATAACAGCATGAAGAAAGTGTGGGATGGAATAAAGATCATCACTGGCTGCAGCTCGAAGCGGGGTTCCACCATCGAGAGAGATGTAGAGAGAGCAAACCAGATGAACAAATTTTTTAACAGGTTTGACCACCCTAACCCACTCTCACCTCAGAGTACTGCACCCTCCACCCATCCTTCTGCTGATACCAGCATAGGAGAAAGTTTACCCCAACCCACAATTACAGCAGCCCAGGTAAGCAAAGAGCTGAGGAGACTTTGTGCCAGCAAAGCAGCGGGTCCAGATGGAGTATCGCCACGACTGCTGAAGGCCTGTGCATTGGAGCTAGGGAGTCCTCTACAGAGCATCTTCAACCTGAGCCTAGAACAGGGGAGAGTCCCGAGGCTTTGGAAAACATCTTGCATCACCCCAATCCCAAAGGTATCACATCCTAGTGAGCTGAATGATTTCTGGCCTGTCGCTCTGATGTTACATGTGATGAAGACCATGGAGCGGCTGCTGCTTCACCACCTGAGGCCACAGGTATGCCACGCCCTCGACCCTCTGCAGTTCGTATACTAGGAAAAGGTGAGAGCGGAGGATGCCATCATCTACATGCTACACCGATCCCTCTCCCACTTGGACAGAGGCAGTGGTGCTGTAAGAATTATGTTTCTGGACTTCTCTAGCGCCTTCAACACCATCCAACCTCTGCTCCTTAGGGACAAGCTGACAGAGATGGAAGTAAATTCATACCTGGTAGCATGGATCGTGGACTATCTTAAAGACAGACCTCAGTATGTGCGTCTCGGGAACTGCAGGTCTGACATTGTGGTCAGCAACACAGGAGTGCCGCAGAGGACTGTACTTTCTCTGGTCCTGTTCAGCCTATATACATCGGACTTCCAATACAACTCGGAGTCCTGCCACGTGCAAAAGTTCGCTGACGACACTGCTATTGTGGGCTGCATCAGGAGTGGGCAGGAGGATGAGTATAGGAACCTAATCAAGGACTTTGTTAAATGGTGCGACTCAAACCACCTGAACACCAGCAAAACCAAGGAGTTGGTGGTGGATTTTAGGAGGCCCAGACCCCTCATGACCCCGTGATCATCAGAGGTGACTGTGTGCAGAGGGTGCAGACCTATAAATACCTGGGAGTGCAGTTGGATGATAAATTGGACTAGACTGCCAATACTGATGCTCTGTGTAAGAAAGGACAGAGCCGACTATACTTCCTTAGAAGGCTGGTGTCCTTCAACATCTGCAATAACATGCTACAGATGTTCTATCAGATGGTTGTGGCGAGCGCCCTCTTCTATGCGGTGGTGTGCTGGGGAGGCAGCATAAAGAAGAGGGACGCCTCATGCCTGGACAAACTAGTGAGGAAGGCAGGCTCTATTGTAGGCACGGAGCTGGACAGTTTGATATCTGTGGTGGAGTGACGGGCGCTCAGCAGGCTCCTGTCAATAATGGAGAACCCACTGCATCCACTGAACAGTATCATCTCCAGACAGGAGCAGCTTCAGTGACAGACTGCTGTCACTTTCCTGCTCCACTGATAGACTGAGGCGATCGTTCCTCCCCCACACTATGTGACTCTTCAATTCCACCCGGGGGAGTAATCATTAACGTTATATAAAGTTACTGTCTGTTATACCTGCATTGTTATCACTCTTTAATTTAATATTTTCTTTATCAGTATACTGCTGCAGGAGTATGTGAATTTCCCCTTGGGATTAATAAAGTATCTATCTATCTATCTATCTATCTATCTATCTATCTATCTATCTATCTATCTATCTATCTATCTATCTATCTATCTATCTATCTATCTATCTATCTATCTATCTATCTATCTATCTATCTATCTATCTATCTATCTATCTATCTATCTAAAGGGAGACTTCTTGTACGTGCACAAGCTGCCTTGTTCTAATGTTATTTTCTATCAGTTGTGCTATTTAAAGGGCAAGTGTGTGACGATACCGGTCCCCTACAGATTCTTTTCTTTTCTCCTTTTCTTTGATTCCTCCTTCTTTTTTTTGTGCCGACCTATATATATACACTCGCCTCAGAAAGCCAATGAAGCAATTGAGAACAATAACTTGCACGTGCAGGTGTGACTCGCTCCAACTACCTCATTAACTCCCCGTGGTCGTGCAATTGTGCCTACGGAGAGTGACACAGATTTATTTGGTCTTTTTTTTTTTTGAAGCTGCGGACCCACTACACCATAAAGTGAATATACAGTATTGTACTGTCAGTGTACAGTATATCTTGTCACTGTAAGTAGTTTGCACTGTTCAAACATACATGTTATGTACTGTAAGTATTGGCTTCAAAAGCTTTGTTGTGGAAAACTGAGATTTGGAACTTTGTGTTATTTGTGCATCTTTATTTTGTAAAGATGTTATTTATTTTTACTCATTTTTTATTTTATTATTTGGAAATAGCAGAATTTGCACATTATTTTATATTTTTGTTTGTCTTATTACAACATTTCTAAAAAACAAATCATTTATTATGTTCAAACAGTTACTCAGTACTTGAGTAGTCTTTTCACCAAATACTTTTTTACTCTTACTTGAGTAATTTTTTGGATGACTACTTTTTACTTCTACTTGAGTAATATTATTTTGAAGTAACGCTACTCTTACTTGAGTACAATTTTTGGCTATTCTACCCACCTCTGGCCATAGCCCACTTAACTACCTACCTATGACTCCAATGGTCCCAGCTAAACTGCTATGCTACACAAAAATGATGAGATTATTTATACATTTCAAAACCTACACATTTATAAATTATACATTTATAAAGTGAAATAAAATGGTGTGTTTGAAAACTCGTTGACCAAAGAACGTTCACTACACCATTGTATTACTTAAAGTGCGGCCTGTTTTCTCCTTAGAATTTGATTGAGACCTAGTGGTCCCCTCACTTTACTGGGCATGACTGGCTTCAGCTTCTTTCATTGTGCTGCACTTGTTAAAAAAAGAAAAGAAAAGAAAAAGCCATAGTGTTGTGACATCCCTGTAAAGACCACACTTTATTTTGATAGATGATAAATAGTAGACTGCCTAGCTTTAACAAGGCTTAGTACTTATCATTGCTTTTCGCTTTTCTCCCTTCTTACAATGAAAATAAAGTGTGCATTCCTAACAGGAGAAAAGGGCATTTGGGCCTACAGGGGGAAAGGAGCAAAGGGTTGAGCCACTGCAGCCACCCTTTTGTGCAGGTCCCTGCAGGTAGAATAAGAAACACAAAGTTCAGCAACTGGTGAAAAACTGACATTCTAATGATTCTGCGGGCTATACGCTGAAAGCAAGAAGCCTTCCCATTGTGAGGACAGCCAGCATCCTTACCTAGCTGGGCCTCGAAGTGGAAGGACTCTAACCTCCCCTGGAAGTGCTTTGGAGCTGCAGCTCCATATCAATGGAAGCACTCCCAGGGATTGGAATAAAAGGAGCTGCCAGCCACACTTGAGTTGAGCCAGAATTGGGAGGAGGTGGACAAGAATTGTGAGGAGAAGTGGAGATGGCAGTGACCTAGTGACAGAGAGAAGAAGAAGGATGCTTTAATGTAAGTGTATGCTGTATTGTATGGTGGTTGTAGTGTGGGAAACACTTAGAAAGGAGAGTATCCCACAATAAAAACTCTTTTGACTTTTATACTTGTGCCCAAGCCTATTTGTGTTGGGTGTTTGAGGAGCTGGAGTGCCCCCTGCCATCTACACCATTGATACTCATGAGTTTGTCATTAACACTGCAGAATTTCTGAAAAAATGTCCTCATAGATCAACATAGTGATCATCACATCAGACAAGTGTGTTACAAAGGTCGTAGCAGTGTGTACTTTCATCTCTTCACCTTCATTAATTGTACATGTATACACACTAAAAACTGAAAACAGGAGGACTTTAAAGAAAACTTTCCTTTACCTTGTTCTTTATTGCTAACCTAATTTTTGGAGAAAACCAACTGTCAAGGCCCAAAAATTACCACACCAAAAAAACGAGACTTACTGGTCTAACAGTAAAGAATAGGGTTGTGTCTTTCTTGTCTTTTCATTGATGGGGGCTTTCAGCTCTGTTCATGTGAGCTCATTCATTTGTTCATCAGCTTGATGAATTTCAAAACAGCAGCCCTCATTTGTTACACCATTGTGTTGGACAAAGCAGCAGCCTGTGTTGGCTACTTTTTTATCGTTTTCTTGAAGTATCGTTTACATAAATTAGTCATACTGTATACAAAATTAACAAGTCTATGCTGTTAACGTGCATGTTTCTGAAATTTTCACATTTGAGGAAGTGGGTAACAGTTACGAGAACTACTAAGGAAGTACTTAGCAATTTAGAAATTGTAGAGGGAGAAGTTCTGCTTACATTGAAAGAGGCTAGACTTCATTTATCCATGAGTGCTTACAGAGGTGCTTATATAAACTCTTGATGTGTATTTTCCTAAAGTCACTGCACTCTGGAAAAATTCCTAAGGACTGGAAGAAAGCCGATATTATCTCAAAAGGGTGATTGTATAGATATAAGTAACCATAGGCTGGTAAGCTTAACATGTATCACAGGTAAATTAATGGAAGGAATTACTAAGGAAAAAACAATTAAGCAGTATATGGCAAGAACAGGAGTTTTAGAGAACAGTCATCATGGATTCAGATGAGGGAGGTCGTGTTTAACTAATATTCTGGAATTCTATGAGGAAGCAACAAAAGCACATGATCAAAGACGTGCTATGATGTTATTCATCTTGATTTTCTGAAGACCTTTAACATGAAAGACTAGCAATAAAAGAAAAAGAAGTGGGTGTAGAGGGGCGTAAAATTGGCTCATGCACAGGAAGCAAACAATTATGGTGCAAGGAACCTTATCAAAAATAGGTGATGTTAAAAGTGATGTCATTCAGGAGTCAGTGCTGGGGCTACTGCTTTTTTTAACATATATAAATGATCTGGATAGAAATTTAAATAACAACCTGATTAAGTTTGTATGAAATATCAAACTAGTTAGACTAGTTACTGTAGGAATTGCAGCTAATCTAGATTAAGGTAAATTGTTATAGAGGGACTTGGATAGTATACAGGCTTAGGCAGATTTGTGGCTGATGAAACTCAATACAAGTAAATGTAAGATATTAAACACAGAAAGCAGAAATGTTAGATTTGTTCACACAGTGGAAGGCCAGAAACATGAAAATAAAAACCCATGAGTAGGATCTAGGAGTCATAGTGGGCTCATCACTATCTACATCTAGACAGAGTGCAGAAGCAATTAAGAAGGCTAAAAAATAATCTGTTACAGTGCATATCAAGACATGGCAGTGCTAGAGAAAGTAAAGTGTTAAGGCTAATGCCAAGATTATAAAGTATGAATTATTAGGAAAGACTGACGGTATTTAACCTTTTCGATTTAAGCAAATAGAGTTTAAATGGGGACATAACTGAAATCTTTAAAATCCATATTACTAACCGAGAATGCTAAACCGGATGATGGACGCAGGCACATCTGGCAATGGGCCGTAGCTGCAAAAAGACGTACTGCGCAGGCGCAAAAAGAGTCCGCGAGAGTCGGCTGAGGAGCCGAGAAAGGCAGACAAAAGAGGGCGAGAGAGGCGGATGAGAAGAAAGGCGGACAAAAGAGGGCGAGAGAGGCGGATGAGGGGCCGCGAGAGGCGGACAAGACCACAGAAAAAAGGAGTGAGCACAGGAAAAATGGAGAAATGAGGCGCAAAGAGCACCGAAAAAAGGAAAAGGCACATAAAAAAGTATTCAAACGCAAGCAAAGCACGAAACACATTGCACACGAAACTAGACCCAAAAAAAAAAAAAAAAAGAGGCTCGCGCACAACAGCAAGGCAACCCCCCCCCCCCCCCCTACAGGCACCGGACGGGACACACACCAAGAGGGGGATTCAACAAGCCCATGGAACACAAAAAAAAGAACACAAAACCACCCCACAGACCCTACAAGCAAGGGACGGGACCCACACAAAGAGGGGGATTCAACAAGACACAGGAACACAAAAAGAAAGAAGACGCTCGCGCGACAACAATCCTCAACCCCCCCCCCACACACACATCCATAAGAAGTGACACCCAAAGCCACATATTCTAAAGTGAACATCAACACCTTCACACTAGACAGCATAGGTGTCAGCATTGGTGGATCTCCTTACAATAAAGCACTATTAACCGTTCAACTGCAGAAAAGGAAACATATTAACAGTGACTGCGATCCTCCTTATTACTTATCCATATTTCGCATGCTGAGAAAGAAACAAGTCATGAATACACGGTCACGGATACAAAACGAAAAGGAAATGATAACAGGAACAAACACACGAACACGAAAGAAACAACAAAATAGATGGCTATGCAGCATAGGTGGATCTCATTACAATAAGACACTATTAACCGTTCAATCGCAGAAAAGGCTCCATATTAACAGTTAGTGCAATACTCCTTATTACTTATCCATATTTCTAAAAGAAAAAATGTCTCGACTCCAAAAACGCAAAGCTCAACTAAAGCTTCTAACTAACGATGTACCTAAAAGTAAAAACTTTATGAACTGCATTAGATCCTACAATAGTTCATTTGCTTTTGCATATACCGGAGTAGATATCAGGCCACCAAAAGGCAATGGCCCATACTGCTTTCGCATATGTGCACAAATACTGCATCGCATTGGAACAGTGCACCCTGAAACAAATCAACAACGCAAATATGCACAAATCTACATCCTAGATCCACATTACGCAAACTATCAATCAAAGTGCTGCATCGCAACAGGCACGGATTCAAAACGAAACACCTCCCGTCTCAGACATACGTTAATGGCAGCGAAGGCTACAACGGGCTTCTCACACAGCACAGGCAAATCGATTACAGCTCCAAAACAACACGTCCCAAATACTACACATGCAACAACGCGCCTCTCAAACGGCACAAGGAAAACATACACCAGGAAAATTCATTCGGATTAATGAATGTCATTTGCAATCATTGTCATTCAGTTCACTTCCCTGAAGAAACAACTGGCAATACAAGTTATACATTTACACGTTGTTGTCAAAAGGGTCAAATTAGACTGCCTCCTTTACATTCATATCCTGAATATCTACAGAAGCTTATAACAGACGATGTACCTGAAAGTGAAATCTTTATCAACTACATTAGATCCTACAAATCGGTATCCACTATGAACATTAACGGTGGCACTGCACGTGACATCCGTCTTGAAAAAATGTTGTTTATTGATGAATGTTCAATGGCATGAAGTCACTTACTCAACACCATTCATAAACTTCTACAAACGTTTATGAATAATAATATTCGATTTGGAGGAAAGGTACTTTTATGAGGAGGAGATTTTAGACAGTAGTTAGCTATTCTTCCAGATGCCATGCACTCAGCTATTGTTCAGTGTACCTTAAAATACGCAGACAATTGGCATTGCTTTCAAAAGATACAGTTAGTAAAAAAGATACGATGTCCAGAACCAGATCATAACAATTGCTTATTACAACTGAGAGATGGTACACTCACCAATACAGATGGACTTCAGCCACATATTCTTACAATTCCTCAAGCCTTTATCTGCGACGACTTAGTTACAGAGACATTTGGAACAGCAATCTCATTAGACCAAATGCCCCTTTTAACACAACGCACTATATTATGTCCAAAAAATATTAATGTGGAAAACATTAATACCCAAGTCATTCCATTACTTCCTGGAGAGACACAACTCTTTCTAAGCTCTGACAAACTTGACTCTGATCACAACAATAACCATCTTAAATGACCTTACAAGTTCTGAGCTGGAATTACCTTTTACACTTAAACGGCGTGTACAAAGAAATTTTCAAATAAACCTTTACACTGGGCGACACACTTTATTGTTTGCTTTCTATTTGCATCATCTACACCGTCACACTATTCTATATCTCATTCATACATCACGCTCTTTGTCATTCCCAACACCAGGGGTTGGCGAGCGAAGCGAGCAGGGGGCGGAGCCCCCTAGTAATAAAAGGAATTAATACGGTGGATCCAGACTGTTACTGTACATTAAAATGAGTTCTTCAATAGGAGCACAGGGACACAAATTTAAACTTTTAAATATCTGAAAAATGTTGAGAAGTATTTCTTCATTCAATGAACCACAGACCCACAGAAAAAATTATCAAGTAGTGCATGTTATGATGCAGTCCTAGTGTTAAGTATCAGTTTTAATTTATATACTGTATATTAATTGTGTGATTTTGTTAAAAAAACAGTCTACAGGGGTTGCAAGGCCAAAGGACCACCCAGTCCCAACTGGGCATTCTATCTAGCATAAATGTTCTTAAGTCATTCCTCATTGTTTCCAGGCTTTGTCCCAAATAGGGAATCCATTTTCGGATGGGTTTATCCATTCCTGGGAATTCGGGAATCCCGCATTTCATTCCCGGGCTCCCGGGGATGACACAGTGCACAGGCATCTCACATGTGAACGGTTTTAGAACGACTGACACTTATTTTTAATAAAACTACTGCAATATGTTGACACAAATAAAAGACTAACCTTATCTACAAGCAGTTCTTGCTGTCATATAAGTACATGTATCTAGTTAGTTGCAGTAATAAGAGAGTAGAAAGCACAACGTGTTCAGAGTGCGGTCGTCCAGGCTAGAGCGCACCTTCATGCAGAGTACGCCAGCCAATAAGAAAGCACACTCTGCCTCCACTGAAGTAGGCGGCACAGTCATCAGATACTGATATACTTGTTCTAAACAACGGCCGCACTTGCCGTTGCTCTGAAACACTGCCATTTCAGCTTTTACTGATGCATCCAGTTTCTTGTCATCATTCTGTGATGCAAGTTTCTTGGCACAGATAATGCGGATGCAACAGACTGATGCATTGCAATTTCAAGTTGCTGTTCAAAGCTGTTGTCTGATGAAGTGCAAGCTGCAGTAATGGCGCCACCTTAATTATTTTCAACTATAACTCTGCTATTTCTTGATCAATTTTTACACTTTTACACGCTATATATGCAAGCTTGGCCATTCCCATTTTCCCGGGAATTACAGCAGTTTCATTCTCGGGAATGCGGGAATGAAAAATGTCCGGGAATCCCGGGCTCCTGAATGGATTCCCTAGTCCCAAACAATTCAATGCAGTAGGTCTTGTGGACAAGCTGGGATACCTGGCTTCATTCAAGCATCACGGGTGGCTACACGGTGCCTTGATCAGGTGGTGGAAGCCCAAAACGGCACCACAGAAGAACGGAAAACAAAAGCATAGAAAGCAAAGATTAGTAATGGTTGCAAATCCCTAAAGAATGTGGTAATCATATGCATGTATAGTCTATTAGGAGTAAGAAAAGGCTAAATTAAAAAAGTATTTTTTTTTTTTATTTTTTAAAAGTTCCACAGTATTAGCCAGGCGTATCTCTCTTGGTAAAGTTTTAAAGAGTTTTGGTGCACAACAGCAAAAGGCAGCCTCACCGCTTCATTTATCTCTTGGAATAATAAGCAGATCACTATTTGAAGATCTAAGGTTACAGCTTGAAATGTAGGGGGACAGGAACTCCAAAATATAGGAAGGAGCAAGATTATTTAAAGTTTTATGTACCACTAGCAGTATTTTTGGGTAACCAATATAACAATGCTAAAACTGGTGAGATGTGTTCAGGTTTTTTCTTTTTCAGTTTAAGACTCTTACTGCCACTGAACTAATTGAAGTCAACTTCTGTCTTTCTTAGGCAGTCCTGTTAGCAGTGCATTACAGTAATCTAGTTGACTAAAAAAAGAAAATCATGATTTAATTTCTCAGCATCTTGCATTGTTATAAGTGGCCTAACTTTTGCAATGTTTCTAAAGTGATAAAATGCAGTCCTGGCAATATGTTTAATGTGCGAGTTAAAGTTTTGGTCCTTCATTACACTTAGATTCTTTACTTCCGTTTTGATTTTTAATGCTAAGGGATCAAGTTTATTTCTAATACCCACACTATTTCCATTTTGGCCAAACATTAAGATTTATATTTTTTCATTATTTAGCTTGAGAAAGTTACTACTCATTCATTCAGAAATGCAAGTAAGACATTTGTTCAGAGAGGCCAGAGCATGTGTTAATTAAAAAAAAAAGCAGCAGGCCCAGAATAGATCCTTGTAGTACACGGTATACAATATCATGGACCTCCAAACTACAATCACCATAACTAACAAAGTATTTCCTACCTGTTAAATAAGACTGAAACCAGCTTAAGGCACTACCATATTACAACAATGTGGTCTATGGTATCAAATGCTACACTTACATCTAAGGGCCTCATGTATAAACGGAGGATACGCATAAAAATGTTGCATACACACATTTTGAGAAGTATAAAAACTAAATTTGGTGTAAAGTCATGCACATTTTCACGTCAGCCTCACACCATACGTACGCAAGATTCTGTTTGGTTTTGCAAAGGGGCGGCACCCAATATCAAAGCAGTGCTACTGTTTCTGTGTGGTGTCCCTTTCCTTTTTAGATTCATATCCATGATGTGGAATTTATCAAATACACTGAAGTTAATTGCATATCATTTACAAATTTATTTCACTTGATTGTAATCTTTCTGTAACTATATAATGGTGCACAGAATGGACAGACTGTTTCGATTACCATAGCTGCTGTAGCATTGTTAGAAGTCATTGCAAATGGAAGAGTTAGAAGAGAGCATGTATTTATTTATGATGATGATGACTGGCTCTAAGTCGAATTTGATTTCCAAGAGGATTTGTGTGATCTTCTGGCACCGGCTTTACAAAGGCAGACATTGAGATATTTTGCTCTACCTGCTCTCTTTGCAAGTTCTGTCCATCCTCTGGTTTTTAGCCATAGAAGTTTTTCAACATGAAGTTGCTGACCGATTGGGTATTATCCGCTTGTCATCCAGATAAATAAGATTTCCTTACACTGTAGTTGAACTGGCAAACATTAAAGCTCAATTTGCAGCAACTTCCAGTTTTCCAAATGTAATCATAGCAGTCAACTGCACGCACATTGCTATTGCAATGGTGTTGGACAAGTTACATCAGCCACAGATGAATCTCCAAAAGAATGAACTGGTATTACATCATCTATAGCAAGAGAGAGAGGTTGGGAGCATGCACTGATACAGCACATTGCCGCACCCACCACATGATGAACCACCTCTGGATCCCAAATTAGGTGTGACACCTCAGCACCACACTAGTCCGGATGAAATGGAACAGTGTGAGGTTTTTTTACAGTGGCCGGATTGCCAATCCTGCCACCAACCCCCAAATTTTCCTTTGCAGGTTGGAGGACCTGCTATCAGGGCCAGATGCAGGTTAACAGAGCATATAAAAATGGCAACTTCGCACAGTCACAGGTTATTTTTCCAACTTTCTGAACCTGAACTTTCAATTGTCTCTGCCATGATGCATTACCCTATCAATTGCCTCTTGTTGCATATACCACTGCTAAAGCCAACAAATAATACATTTTTCCTTGCCTCCACATCACATTTACTGAAATTCTTCTTTTTTCCATGTACTTTTGCCATATATCGATTTGCATATTCAAATCTGCAAAATGTGGGGAGGAATTGGGGTGGAACCTGTGCATTAAAATTCATGTTGATTGGGATTTATAAAGTAAAAGTGAGTGGAACTTTGCTTACATACAGTTTTATGCATCTAAATGTTTTTGTGTATACGTACATTTCCAATTTTGTCCATACGCCATGTTTTAGTTTGAATTCTACTCATGCAGTTATACATGAGGCCCTAAGAGAACAAGAACAGTTATGTGGCCTGTGTCCACATTAAACCATAAGTCATTTGCTGCTTTAACCAGTACAGTTTCTGTACTATGATTTGTTTTAAAACCTGACCTAAAGTTTTTAAGAATAGGATGCTTGTTCAAGTAATAATTTAACTGCCGAACAACTGCTTTTTAAGAATTTTACTTAAGAAAGGCAGGTTACAAATTGATCTAAAGTTGTCAACGATCGAAGAGATTATATTTCTTGAGTTGTGGTTTAACAACTGTAGTCTTTAGACAATCTGGGGAGAAAACCCATATTTAATGACAAGTTAACTTATCAACTATACACTATTAATAAGCACATCAGAGACCTCTTTGAAAAAAACAGTTAAAACTGGGACAAGGACACAAGTGGAGGGTTTTAGTTGAGAAATTATTCTATGGAGCTCGGGTAGGCATTTTTGAGTGAAGGAATTTAAGTTTCCTAAAAGAGCATTCTGATGTTCAACAGGTTTAATTTTGAAGGGATGTACTATATTACATAAAATATTATTTATTTTGTGTTTAAAAAATGAAGCAAAAGCCTCACAAGAGAGAGACAAAACAGTGTACTAGAGAGTAGGAATTTAGAGACCTTCAAAACTCAACTTGATGTTATTTTGGAAAAGTTAGGTTGATACAATTGTCAAATTTGCTGGGCTGAAATGATTATTAGTGTCAACATTTTTCTAAGGTTCATAAATGAAGATCATCAATAACTTAGCATTTTCCTGCTAGTGCTGAGCCTGCTTTTCAGAATTGAGAATGCTATTTTGAATAATCACCTGCATCATCTGGGCTTAAATTAGCAAATTTCATGTCTCCATTTATTGTGTCTTGTCATTGTTGTTTTGGTCTTACATGAGCCTGCTGACCATCAATTTCAAAGTGATAGGCAATGTTGCCAGCAGTGGCAGGTGTTGCTTGTATATGGTGGGGCATAAAGATCTCCCACATTTCGAAGGAGAACTGTTTTGGCTGTAGTGGGGGTAGAGAGGTGGGGTAGGTCTCATTCGGTAGGTTAGGCTATATCATTTTCAGTACCCATCATGAGTTGAATAGTGAACATCGGGACTTTGCTGTTCAAGCATATTATGAAAAGAACCGTTCTGTGATAGTGACGCACAGAGCGGCCCGTACATGCTTGGTGCTCTGTACCAGATCGGAAAAAAAATTTTGCTATGGATTTCTAACCTTTGGGCAACTGGGTCCACACTGAAAAGAAAATAAACTTGGCAGACCTAGGACAGAACATGTGTGGTTTCAACAGAACGGGGCCACAGCTAATACAGCACGATGTTCGCTTGGAGTGTTGAGGGAAATGTTCCCTGGGCATTTGATCTCTTTAAGGGGAGACGTGGAGTAGCCGGCACAGTCACCAGATTTAAGCCCACGTGACTTTTTCCTTTGTGGATACCTAAAGGAAAATGTTTTCAAATATCGTACTCAATCTCTTGAGGACTTGAAGGAAAGGGTCAGACAGGAAATCGACGCCATCCCAGAGAGTGATAGAGAACTTCCGGGAACATCTTGTCACGCTTGGGTCACAGAATTGCACAGAAAACAGAGGAGGTTGAAGGGACTGGAATTTTATTCAAACACTGCAAACAAACATTTGTCTTTTTAAAAGGTTTTAAATGTGCTCCTTGACAGGATAGAGTTGACACTTCTGTTTCTCAATTAAAAGTAAGCACAGGTATCTTCTTCTTCGAAAGGAGTATGTGTCAGGGGCAGGAAAAGTCTGAGAGAGAGAAGGAGAAGCAAAACAATCAATTCCAAACTGACAGAAGCCCGTACAAGCTTTTTAAGTAAGCAGAGTACCGCGCAAGAGGCATATTACGCGACAGAGCCGCCAGAAAGGTAAGGAGGAATGTGAAGGTAGTCTGTTAACATTTTTCAGGGGTTTTCCCAGCATCGTCTGTATTCTCTGGATGTGCAATCAGCTCCGCAACTCACACCCCCTCCCTCAGCTTTATTCACGTTTTCGTGAATCAAATGACCCTCCAAACCAGGTTCAAACAGACGTGACAGAACATCAGCATTGACATGCTCAGAGCCAGGTCAATGCCTGACTGTAAAACTGTAAGGTTGTAAGAGCCCAAGAACCATCTCATGAGATGAGAGTTTGTATCTTTTTGACGGTATAACCATTGAAGTGGAGCATGATCAGTTACTAATGTGAAATTTCATCCCCATAAATAATAACGTAGCGATTCTACAGCCCATTTAATCGCCAAACATTCTTTCTCAATAGTTGAATAATTGCGTTCCCTGGGGAGCAATTTCCTACTCAAGTATGTGATAGGGTGCTCTTCTCCATCAAAAACCTGGGACAGGACGGCGCCTACACCGAATGCACTTGCGTCCATCTGTAGTGCAAAATTCTTAGAGAAATCGGGATTCCGCAAAACCGGATAAGAAGACAAAGCGGTTTTCAAATCTGAAAAGGAATGTTCGCAAATTTCTGTCCATAAAATAGGGCGTTTTTTTCTTCCTTTAGTAAGCTCTGAAAGAGGGGCAGCCCTATTTGCAAAGTCAGGGATGAATCTTCTGTAATAACCCGCAAGCCCCAGAAAAGCACATACCTGTTTCTGCGTTTTAGGCCGGGGGTAAGCAAGCATCTCTTCCACTTTTCTCAACTGTGGACGAAGTAAACCCCTGCCCATGGAGTAACCTAAATAATGAGTCTCAGACATACCCAGTTTACAGCCTGAAGACGTTCTAAATGCGAATGTCAATCATTGCTGAAAATCACCACATCATCAAGATATGCCCCAAAATATTCAGAATGAGGATGCAATATCTGATCCATCATTTGCTGAAAAGTTAGAGGTGCCCCATGAAGACCAAACGGGAGTCTCGTAAATTCATAAAGTCCGTCAGGAGTCAAAAATGCTGTTTTCTCACAACTGTCAGCCTCTAGAGCAGTGGTTCTTAATCTTGTTGGAGGTACTGAACCCTACCAGTTTCATATGCACATTCACCGAACCCTTCTTTATTGAAAAATAAAATATGATTTTTTTCAAATTCAAGACATAGGTATATGTTTTACTGGTTTACAAAATGAATCGTGTATTAACATCACTGAGTTTAAAGAACAAAACCAATATAATGCATGAATTCACAACAAATTACATACCTTTTCACAAGGACATAACCTTTTTTAATACTACCACACTGAAATGATTTTAATTTTTAAACTTATGTATTCCAATAATAAACTTATTGTATTATACTATTTAAATCACCTAATTTTCACCAGGCTACAATAATAATGAATATTTACTGCAAATCAGTGTGACTTCTGCTGTTGCCTTTGAGAGACCAGTTCAGAAATGCGTGGCTTCACCTTGGCAATTGCCACTCTCATGTCATTTTCACAACAAAGTCTGTTCCTTTTCTTCGTTTTTATGTCCAGCATCCTCGAAAAAGATTGCTCGCAAAGATATGTTGTAACAAACGGTATAAAAATTTCCAGGGCTTTCCTAGCAATAGTAGGATAACTTACCATTTGTCGACACCAAAACGATGAGAGCGTTGTTGTTCTGAAGAGTTGCTGTTGAATCTGGCTCTGCTGAATTTCAATGATTTCGTCGAGGTATTCATCATTGACATCTGCTGTCTCAATGTCAAACGTAAACGGCTGTCTCACCCATGCTGGATATGACTCTCTTGTAGGGAAGTATCCGTCGAGAGACTTTGCAAGCTCATCTAAGTGCGTGGCAACTGCTTGCTTCAGTTCCTTAGTTACAGAAATATCTCCGATTCCAGACACATCTTCGATCTTACTTACACAGTCGTCCAGCAGGGGAAAGTTTGCGAAGTTATCATTCTTTGTTCGTCGTTTCCATAGCGGCAGCTTTTTTTGAAAAGCCTTCAGGTTTTCTTCCGCTTCGATGATGTTGACTCCCCCACCCTGCATCTGCTGATTGAGATGATTAAGAGCTGCGAATATATCGGCCATGTACGCTAAAATGAGAATGAACCTAGAATTTTTAAAACAATCTGCATGACGATGTTGGTGTTCTCGTAAAAACTGAGTTAATTCCACACGCATAGCAAAAACACGATTCAGCACCCGTCCCCTGGATAACCACCGAACGTTAGAATGGTACAGAAGTACCTCAAATTCAGAACCCATTTCTTTACACAGCTCACTGAAAATGCGGTGCCTTATCGCACAATTTCGCACATAGTTCACACATTCAACTACAATTTTTAATACTTCCGCCATTTCTGGAGGCAAGGTTTTTGTTGCCAGCGCATGCCTGTGCAGAATACAATGCGTAACAATGATGTGTGGTGTGTCAGCTTTCACTAGCGCACCAAAACCAGACTTTCTTCCCAACATGACTGGAGCTCCGTCCGTACAAACTGCAGAAACCATATCCCACGAAAGATTGTTGCCTCTGAAGAAGTCATCCACAAGTTTCTTCACATCGGCTGCCTTAGTTGTTGTTGTAAGAGGCTTACAAAATAAAAAATCTTCCTTTATAATGTCATCTTTCACATAGCGCACAAATACAGCAAGTTGACTTAGATTAGAAACGTCTGTGGTCTCGTCGAGTTGGAGGCTGAATTTTGTCGGGCTTGAAATTAGATCTGCAACTACTTGAGCTAAGATGTCTTTGCTCATATCCTCTATTCTTTCATTGATGGTGTCATTTGAAAGAGGAATTTGTGATAATTTAACTTCGGCTGCTTTTCCCAGCATCAGATTTGCCATCTTCAACACAGCTGGTTTTATGAGTGTTTCACCAATGGTGTGTGGTTTGCCCTGCTTTGCGATCAGGTAAGCAACTTCGTACGATGCTGTTAGGATCGGTTTGTTGATGGGTACAAAACCGAGAGCAGGCAGAGTGGCCTTTTCATCAAATCTGGCTCTCTTTATCTTGAATTCAGCAAGCGTTGTGTTCTTGTATTCCCCATCTCCATGTAGGTTAAGGAAGTGTTCTTTTAGTTTTGCCGGTACTAGACTAGAATTGCTTAACTTGGCATTACAAATCATGCAGATAGGACGCTGACTCCCATCACGTTCTGTTATATATGTGAATCCATGTTGTACATATTCGTCCAACCACTTTCTTTTTTTGTTCGACATAGTTAGTATGGATTAAAATATTAAGAAAGAAATCTCACGACATACTATCACGGCAGTCACAAGTCGACTACTGAGTGCACCAAATTCCCTGCAGCACCGATTGGCCGAACAATGTAGCGTAATTACCTACAGCTAATGATGACCAAGCGGGGCATGTCATACGAATCATATGAGTCAGGTGCATGTCTTGACCTCCCGGCGCCGAACCCCTGAGACTGACTCACCGAACCCCTAAGGTTCGATCGAACCCAGGTTAAGAACCACTGCTCTAGAGGCACCTGCCAATAACCCTTTGTGAGATCTAGCGTGGAGATATAGGTCGCCTGACCCAGTTTTTCCAACAGCTCGTCAACATGGGGCATTGGATAAGCATCAAATTTAGAGACCTTATTCAAGCACCTAAAATCAATACAGAAGCGAACCGAACCGTCTTGCTTTGGGACTAATACGACCGGACTACACCAGTCACTTTTACTTTCACGAATTACACCAAATGCCAGCATCCTCTTGACTTCTTCGCGCACAATATTTTTTCGTGCTTCCAGGATTCGAAACGGCCGCATCTGTACCCGGACACCGGGTTCAGTAGTGATTTTATGTTCTGCTAGGTTAGTGACACCTGGCAAGTCTGAAAAGACATCAGTGTTCCATTCAATCAAAGTTAATAATTCTGTCTTTTGTGAGCCAGTCAAATCGCTACCAATGGCAACATCGGTTTGAGAGACAGCAGCTGAGGAAGTGTAAATACTCTTTTTCTCCCAGCGGTCTGAGAACCTTCTAAACGTTGAGATATAATCGTCAATGATTCAATATTATGACGGAGAAACTCATCTTGAAGAAGTGCAGGTATCCCGGCCAGTACTATGTTCATGACAACCTTTTCTATGACTTGCTTAATGGCTTGTAATAGTCTCAAATCAGCCTAATTGTTTTATTTATGTGTTGAAATGCAAGTTAAAGCTATGTTTAAATATTTAAATATAGCAAAAGCATAGATGTTTGCATAACCAATTAAATCATACATCTCAGTAAGTTTTGAGATCTAGATTATATTTACTGTTCACTACACCCATGAGACAAGATTTGAGAACATGGCAAAGTGTTGTGTAATGACAATGTAGTTGGACAAAACGTTTACTAAGTACACCTAAGGTGAGAGGTTAGAAAGAGGGCCACAGAAAAAGGATGGGGTGCACTCTACCAGTTGCTACTTTATTTTTGATCTACTCTAAAATGAGTAAGTTGTAGTAGTTCAACATTTTACAAAAATATCCTATTGAGTTGTGTATAAAGATATTTTTTAGAAAAAAAGATCATTTTAATGTAGATTATGGACTCATCCAATTGTTTTTATGTCTGTTTAGGGCATACTCTCCATCATACAGGACATCCCATATATGAGGTTATTTTAAAACTGTCCCTGTGCTTCTCTGCCCATTGCCCTCTTAGAGGACATTCTTTACTCCTGTCTACATCAAGTTTTTTTTTTTTTTTTCTGGGGATGAAGAACAAAATTGCAAAAAAGAAAAGCTGCTTTTCTGATTTCCTGATATAATTTCTCATTTAATTTTCCATTCTATTGTTCTTGTGATTGTCCCAGTGCTAACAGGTTAAGCAGGCCCAACTAGACTTCAGATCCCCTTCAACAGTCTCCACATTAAATGGAGAATTCCCAGGCACTCCCAAACTCCCTTAACATCTTTTCAGCTTGTTTCTCAGTTTGCCCCTGGGTCTCCTCTCATTAGGTTGTGCCCATTGCCGTTCCCATGGGAAGCACCCAAGAGCATATTCACTGCATGTGCAAGCCATCTCATATTTCCTTATTGTTTGAGTAACAGTGAGCATACTGCCAAGTCCTCCAACATTACTGAGTTCCACACTGCACCTCAAAGAATGAGTTCTGCCTCCCTCATCTTACTTGTGGTCTTATTTTGTCAGTCACACCTACTGTCCATGACCATGGATAAAGACGTATGTTAGCTAAAAAAAATATATAAAAAATAGTTTTCATTACAGCTTGAGTTTCCTGTACATCACCTGCAGAAAGTCTGTGACCCCTTAATGCAATTAACAGACTTGTGCATTCCAGGGATTCTAGTAACTATCTTTCAGAAGTTTAGTACTACTGAGTAAGGGTGCCCTTGGCAAATTGGTTTGAAAAGAAGAAGCAGATAAAGAACTATTCAGTGTTAACACCCATGATAGATCACTTAAAAAATAAAGGGGGTTGGCAATCAATGGAAAGGAAAAGAAAGCTGGGAAATCAAGGATTCGTCTAAAAGTGTGTACTGCAATCCTACCCAGTTCATAATATTTGAAATGTGTTAAACATGTGTTTTTACATAAAAATTTCAGCAACAAAAAATGAAGGAATTCTTGTACGTTAATGGAGTTGCTCAGGGTCTCATATCTGAAATTGTAGGGATCTCGCATGGCAATCCTGTAATTCAGACTGAAAAATAACTTACTGGAATATATTTGTTCTTCATGTGGATAATCTAGTGAATGCATTAACACCATCTTTATACTAATTTACCATAACTAGCCAACTGACCTCTGCTACCGCTGTTAAAATTAGAAGGTTCATAATGGAAAAGCCCAGTCCCAACCAAAGAGCAGAGGTCATCTACCATGAAATTGGTGCAGTGCTTTGTATAGGTAGATTTATGAAAAGTGTTAATATCACTTTGTTCATCAGTTTAGGAGCCTTGTGAAGAGTGGGTGGGTAACACTGTTTGCCCTTCATTTTGGTAATCCAGTGTAGATATCTCAAGTATTTGGAATAATGACAAAACCAGCTAATCTAATTATTTTATGACCAAATTTGAGACAAATAAAAATGTCTTTTTAAAATCTGCTTTATTCCCTGGGTTTTGGTATTTTATTTTTATTAGGAAAAGAAGCCATAAGCCACTTTCCATTGCTGTGGTCTGGTCTATTTAGCTTGTCACCTGACAAGCATTGTACCCAAACCCAACCGTGTATCTTGTTGTGTTGTATTGAACGGTTTGGGATAGAATGAGGTAAATGAGTAACAAGTACCCTTTCAGAAATTGGGGGTAAACTGATGGGAAAGCTCATACACCCCTCCTATGAAGCAGTGCTGAGATCAATAGGATAATCTGCAAAACACCCCACTTAACAAAGTGGTGTTCAGCATAATGGGAGAATTGACAGTAGTCAGAAATTACTGGTGAAGTTAGTTTATTGGAGGAGGTAATAAAGATCCCTATATTAAGAGTTATATGATATGGCATGAGGCTATGTACTCAGAAAAAAAAATATAAAAGCAGATGAATTGTTTAATTGATTGCTTACTCCATGAACTGAGACATTTGTAAATAATTCTTTTTAAAGAAAGAAATATTCTGCATTCTTATCTAGGCTTCGTGACTACCTTCTTTGAAGGTAGAGGAAAGTTTTTTCCACAACAATTTCAGTAAAGGGGTCTGTCATGATTAAGGTAAT
The DNA here is from genome assembly GCF_900747795.2 of Erpetoichthys calabaricus. Lineage (NCBI taxonomy): Eukaryota > Metazoa > Chordata > Cladistia > Polypteriformes > Polypteridae > Erpetoichthys > Erpetoichthys calabaricus. The sequence goes on from NC_041403.2 coordinate 68,958,684, forward strand.
TTTGTGTAAATATTTCAATCAAACATGCACCGTGTGATGCGATTGTCATAATGTACTTGCTCATGGTCACATTGCCTTGTGGTTAAAGTCCAATGCCCTAACTGCCTAGATTATTTTCTTTAAGAAAGGTGCTCACTTTACAATATGCCTAGCAGCTGCCTTTGTCTAATGTTGCTCTCCCAATATAATACTAATTTGTACCCAGCATGCATTACTGGACTAGACGACAGCCCAGTACAGATGGTATTTTAAAGTAGAAGTTCAAGGAGTTTGTTCAAATTCATGATGTGTGTGCATTTTCATCTTATTTTATGTCTGTGCATGTTTTTCCCCCACATCCCAAAGTTCATGTACAGTAACTGGAGACTGTAATTGTGTATGTGTGTGATGGATTGGTACCTCATTCAGGACAAGATTTTTTGCTTTACATCCAGTAATGCTAATATAGGCTCCAGATCCCTGTGGCTCTAAGCTGCAATAAATGGAAGAAGTGGATAAAAGATAACCCTGTATTTCCAAAATTTAGAAGTGACGTGATTTAAGGTCATTCATCCATCCATTATCCAACCCCCTAAATCCTAACTACAGGGTCACAGGGGTCTGCTGGAGCCAATCCCAATCCCACATGGTGCAAGGCAGGAAACAAACCTCGGGCAGGGCACCAGCCCACCACAGTAAGGTCATTCAAGTTTTCATTATTTTTTATATTGACTTCAGCCATTAACAGCTAAGTTATCTTACTGTTGTTATGCACTGGCCATTAGGATTAAGATAAACAATGTGTGTGAACTTTCAACTGTTGCCCTTGATTATATTTACTTGACCATCAATAGCATTCTCATCCTTATCAAGAACTCTGATCGAATTCTTAACTTGGAGAGTTAAACTGTTTTAAAGGACTGGAAGAAGGCATTCTAGTCAAGCGACATAGCATGCCATGAATTCACTACTTGCATCATTTGCCTCCAGCAATTCGCATAGTTTAGAAATGAAGGTAAAGACAAGCAGGCTGTGTGGCCCAGTGACTAAGGTATTGAATGCCATTATGCAATGCTACTAGTTCAATTGCCAGCACTGACTCACCTATTGATCCTCGGCATTCTGCAAATTTTTAATCAGGTTAGTTGTTTGCTTGATCTTGAAGAAATCTGATGTACACTAAAAAGTGAATATGCTACTTTATATTTGACCTCATGTAAAAAGAACATTTCAGTATTAGTACATTTATTGTAATAATTTCAGCACTGTACAATTGAATAACTCATGGCAATATGAGTATATGAAATTAAAGTTTTTTGTGTGCACACTACACAGCGTATTAGTGTCTGTGCCCTAGATCAGTGGTTCCCAAAGTAGGGGTCACGACCCTCTGGGGGTCGTGAGACATTGGGGGGGGGGGGGGGGGGTCGCGAGATGATTTCCAAGAAATCAAATACTTTTTTTAAACTTTTTAGAAATTAATTAATCCACCCATCTCATTAGGTGAGGTGTTTTGTTGAAATTAAACGAATGAGTAAATAACAATTTTTTAAAAAGTTATATGGTTGTTAGAGCGTTATGTTCTTTTTTGTTGTCATGCTCTTGTTTGGATAGGATATTTTGTTGAAATTAAACAAATGAGTAAATTACTATTAAAAAAAAATTATATGGTTGTTAGACCATTGTGTTCTTTCGTGTTGTCATGCTCATGTTTGGATAGGCCTATTGGCACATGTGCACCGTTGCGTGCAACATTTGTATATTTTAACCACTTCCGAGGATAGTGGGGGTCACGAGTCACTGGCACGGTTATTTTGGGGGTCGTGAGCTGAAAAGTTTCGGAACCCCTGCCCTAGATCATAACTGATTACTGTTCTACTAAATTATACAGCAGGTTAACTGTCTGCACATTTTACTAAGATCTTCTGATTCCAGCCTTCTAATTGTTATGATGGTAGCAAAAATGTGAAACCGCTCAATATATAAACAGCTCAAGTGCCCAAAACCTATGCCTTTTCCAAATCATCTGCCCCTGGCTGACTACTAGCAGTGTTTGTTGCAGAGCTCTGCTTGCAGGTTATAAGCAGTTGACCAAAAGATACACTTTTGTTTTAGAAATTAAACTAAAGATCTCTTACTTGATAACTAGGAGTAAAACCAAAAGCCAAAAAGTAAACTCTTCTGAGCAGTTTGTAAAAGTAAGGAGAAGAGATGTAATAGTTGTGGGAGTTCCAGCGGGGAGTCCCCGTTTAATTTGCACATTATTTTGGCCAAATAGTGAAATATCATTTTATATTTTTTATTTTGTTTTTGGCACCCTCTAGTATCCAAAGTATGTCACCACATTGCAGGAGAAAAGTACACTTAAGTGTACTCAAGTAACAATTCACTTTTCCAATCTCACACCCAAATACCCAGCTGCTTTTGCTCCTATGTTGGCGAAAAAAAAAAGCAAAAAACCCTTGTAAAGGGAAGAAAAGCTTTAAAAATTCCTCCACGGTTCCTCAGCAGCAACCAAAAAACAAATTGTTTTTTACATGCAAAATGTGTTTTTTAATTAACTCTCTCACCACAGAAAATAACAACTCTCAGCCCCTTCTCTCTTATTTGTAAAAATGACATCAGTACATCAATACATCTCCTCAGCGGGTTGGAAAATGGATGGATGGATGGATAATACATACAATGTGGAGAGAAGGGAAAAGAGTGGTTAGGATCACAGAAATTGAAGAGAAGCTAGTCTATCTGATGTATTGTGTTTGTTGTGTCATACTATCAAAGGAAAACATGATGGGCCATTGAAAAATAATAATAATTGTTGTGATTTGGGATTTTAATGTGTATATTTTTATGGTTAAATTTCCTTCTTTCATTTTAATTTATTGATTATTTTGCCATTTTGTGCCAGTATTATACCCTGCGTTTGCTGCCATTTTTTCCTGACATGGCAGTAACTCTTTTGCTTATAGATACAATGACAGGGGGAAACAAACACTGGATAGGGTTACTGAAGGAAAAGCCATTCAAAAACAAACAAACCCCACACCGAGAAAAACTAGGAATGGGATTAAAACCTGTGGCCCAGTATCTATAGTAAGCTATAGTAAGACAAAACAATAATATCATCATTATTTTCTATAGCACCATTAATAGCAATCAACATTGTGTTGCAGTTAAAACAAGAATATAGTTGAGTAATGTGAGCCAATATGTTATGTTCGTTTCTTTTGCTAGTGAACTTAAAAATCTTCTTTCTTCTCCTACGACGGCCCACCTCACACAGCGATGTGGACTCTGTCTTAAAATGTATGTCATAACATCAGACCTGAGAAGTTCAAGATGATTTACATGACGAGTCAGTGTCTGCCTTCTGACTTCAATGGATATTATCTTGCATGCATCTGCCTCTCATTCTTTTCACATTCCATATAGTCAGGTTAAATAAACAAAATGCAAAGTTAATGGTTTTTCACGTACTACAGTTTTGAAGCAAAATTTCTTTAACTTCACTTTAAGAAAAGGGAATAAATACATGTAAATGGCATACCTAATGCAAACCTCGCCCAAAATGAGTCTTTTTCTGATGTCAGATACCCTCCAGATTTCTGACTTTATTTTATTCAACTGTGATTTACAAAAATGTGCTAGTTTGCCAAGATCTTGGCTTGAAGAGTTTTTAGTCACTACACAGAGCTTTATAGTAACATCAACACAATAATCACATGGATGCCTTTATCAGGCTCATAAATCAAAACTGGAAATGAGAGCCAAGAAGCACATGAATTGGTTTTGTTACTGAAAGCCTTTATTTTGTTTCCCGTTGTGATTGAAATCAGTGATTTGGAGTGCCTTAGTCATTCTGATGTGCTTTAGGTGCATTTGGTCTTTTAAATAATTTGATTGGCTATGTTGAAAGCGGACAGGGCAGTCCGTGTGTAAGCATGAACTGAATGCCTTGTGTATGTTCTGCACATGGCTGCATTAAGTTTTATGTTGCACTGTGTTTTTGTGGTACATGTTTATATTGCTTTGTGCAGTAAATCTTTGAACTGTTGGCATTCCCTTTCTACAAAAAGCTGCTTTTTCACTATTATATCCACTTCCGGGAGAGTGGGTTCAGATGTCATGCTGGATGCCATCTCTTAAGAGTATGTGTGTTTTCCCTGTATCTCTTTGGGTATTCTGTTTTTTATATCCAACATCCTAAAGAGATTTTGGCACTAAACACCTTAGGTATGAGTGAGTGCATCCTGTGATAAACCGACAGACCTGATCAGGGCTGGTTCAAGCCTTTGACTGTAAGTGTGGGTAGACTGAGGGTGTTTTTTGAAAATATGCTATCATTTCCCAAATGCTTTCATAAGTTTTTCAGTTTTCTGATTTTCTAGACAGATTTTTTGTTTAAAGTAAAGCCTCTTAGCTAAACAATCATTGTCAACCTTTGGCCAGTTACTTCTCCGATTCACTTTCCCCTCTTTATACCACTCTTTTTTCATGTACTCAGTGTTATTTATGACTGCTGCTTTCTGATCCATATGAGGAGACAAAGCAAATTGTATCAGAAAGAGTAGAATATTAAAGTTCGAATGAGGATAAACTAATGCCTGCCACATCAAGTTCTATCCATTACTGCACACACAAAATAAAACTCATTCATTTATTCATAAGTTCTTTCTCCAACCTCTTATTATCTTCAAGGTCAAAAAGAACTGTTGCCTATCTTGCCAGCACTGAGCACAAGCTGTGCACCCCAGATGTTGCAATAGTCCATCACAGGGGACATCCACTCCACTCACTCATACCATGATTAATTTAGTAAGATAAACCAGGATGTGGGAGAAAAATGGAGTACCAGCCCATAGGGAAATATTACTTCTCAAAGGTTGACCTTTGATGGCTCATGAGGCGTAAAAAAGATTCTCATATATGTTTCATTTAAGAATCAACTTTGTCACAGATGTTTTTCATAAATTTCCTAAAACCTAAAGGAGACATGAGATACAACTGAGTGAAAAGGATCCAAAATTTGAGAATTTGGTGTGAAAAGCATGTCATATTACGTGAGATCTCTTTCTAGTCTTGTTTTAATCTCTTCTGAGACTTTGTATTTACTTATGTTAACAGACTGATGCCTTTATCCAAGGTGACTTACAACATTTAATCATTTACATTTATGTTCCAATTGGAGCACAGACTGACAAAGTCACACAGTGAGGTCAGTAGTTGAATTTGAATCCACCACCTCAATGTTCGACACCCAAAGTCTTAACCATTATGCCATACTAGATGACCTTTATTCCAGAATGTGTGTGATCTAACTGGAACACAGCAATTTAAACTAGAGGTACTAATAGTAATAATCAGAAGCAAGGACTACACTTTTGTAATCAAAGTAAATTGTTTTATTACCACAGACAATTGTCCCTAAATGTAACCATATATTACCGAGCACACAATGTACATACTTTCAAATTGCCAAAAAAAAAATGTCATGACACTACATGGAAAATCTGAGCCCATCATGCGACTTGTGAGAGACCTCTGCTGAAGCTCAAAAGGAGACACTTGTGAGAATACTTGGGTATTTCTTCCTCAGGAGAAAAATCTGAGATGCATGTGACAAAACAAAATGTCTCCATTTTATTTCTTTCTGATCTCATTGTCGCCTAGCAGAAATCAAAAAGATATTAAGGAAATCTCTTTTTTGATTTTTCATTTCTATGGGAGAGATAGCACTTGTGGACTGTGCACAGTGCCCCAAGCCTGGTATTGAAATCAAGCCTTAGTTTTTTTAGGGTCTGGTGTGCTCAGCCCCATGGCCCACCTATATTTCTCGCTCAGGGAATTACTATCTTCTGTACTGGGTAACTTAAGAAGTTAAACTAATAGATAAATATATATATTGTGGCCACCAGGGGGTGCACCTGCTCTCCAAACCCGAAACATACAGACAACAGGCACAAGTCTTTGCAACACACAAAGCTTTATTTCAGTGGGAAACACTGTTCACCCATTTCCCACCAGCATCAAGCACAGTCTACAGCACACAGCACTTTTCTATTCTTTTCTCTTCTCTTCTTCTTTCCTCTCTTTTCTGCCTACAATCCTCCTCCAGCAAGCTTCTTCCTCTTCCTCCCAACTCTGGCTCACCATGTGGGTGGCCAATTAGTATGTTTCAGAAGTACTCCCAGGTGTGGCAGAAGTCTGACGTCATAGGGCTCTGCAGTCTCCACAGCTTCCCCTGGTGGCATCCACAGAACTCAATAGGGCTGCAGCAAACTCCCATGAAGCCCTGCGGGAATCCATGGCACCTCCGCAACCTAGGGGAGCTGCCATGTAGTGTCCCAGGGGAGATAATGCCCTGATCATTCTTTCTCTCCCAGTTCTTCCACAATATTGGCATTCCGGCCAGATAGGGCCCCTGCCCATCTGTAATTATATATATATATATATTTATATTCACTATATGTATACGTTGTGAGACATGGCCGGCAGTTTATCCTGGCCAACACCCCCAGGCCGCTAGATGGAGTCCTCCCTGCAACATGGAGGTGCCCAGAATTCCCGCAGGGCATCATGGACAATGGAGTTTGGCTTCACAGCCCTGCTGGATACTGTGGGGGCCGCTAGGAGATGCTGCAGGGAGGCACAGGGATTTATATTTCCTTATAGCCCGGAAGTACTTCCTAGTCATAGGGATGGAAGAAATGAAGTAGTTTCGGGCTGAAGAAAAAGAAGAGTTTTCATCTGACCCAGAAGTGCTATGGAATCACATGGACTGAAGGACAGAAGCACTTCCAGGTCGAGCACTATAAAAAGGACTGTGGGAAACCCAGAAGACTAGTGGAGGAATTGATTTATTGTATTGATTATTGATGATTATTTGTGTATATATATATATATATATATATATATATATATATATATACAGTATCTGTTGTATAAATACAGTCATATGAAAAAGTTTGGGAACCCCTCTTAATTCTTTGGATTTTCATTTATCATTGGCTCAGCTTTCAAAGTAGCAACTTCCTTTTAATATACGTATGACATGCCTTATGAAAACAGTAGTATTTCAGCAGTGACATTAGGTTTATTGGATTAACAGAAAATATGCAATATGCATTATAACAAAATTAGACAAGTGCATAAATTTGGGCGCCCTAACAGAGATATTACATCAATACTTAGTTGAGCCTCCTTTTGCAAATATAATGGCCTCTAGATGCCTCCTATAGCCTTTGATGAGTGTCTGGATTCTGGTATTTTTGACCATTCTTCCATACAAAATCTCTCCAGTTCAGTTAGATTTGATGGCTGCCGAGCATGGACAGCCTGCTTCAAATCATCCCATAGATTTTCGATGATATTCAAGTCAGAGGACTGTGACGGCCATTCCAGAACATTGTACTTCACCCTCTGCATGAATGCCTTTGTAGATTTCGAACTGTGTTTTGGGTCATTGTCTTGTTGGAATTTCCAACCCCTGCGTAAGTTCAACTTTGTGACTGATTTTTGAACATTATCCTGAAGAGTTTGTTGATATTGGGTTGAATTCATCCAACCCTCGACTTTAACAAGGGCCCCAGTACCTGAACTAGCCACTCAGCCCCACAGCATGATGGAACCTCCACCAAATTTGATAGCAGGTAGCAGCTGTTTTTCTTGGAATGTGGTGTTCTTCTTCCACCATTCAAAGCATTTTTTGTTATGACCAAATAATTTTTGTCTCATCAGTCCAAAGCACTTTGTTCCAAAATGAATCTGGCTTGTCTAAATGAGCATTTGCATACAACAAGCGACTCTGTTTGTGGCGTGAGTGCAGAAAGACCTTCTTTCTCATCTTTCTCATCACCCTGCCATACAGATGTTCTTTGTGCAAATTGCGCTGAATTGTAGAACGATGTACAGATACACCATCTGCAGCAAGATGTTCTTGCAGGTCTTTGGAGGTGATCTGTGGGTTATCTGTAACCATTCCCACAATCCTGTGCATATGCCGCTCCTGTATTTTTCTTGGCCTGCCAGACCTGGGTTTAACTGCAACTGTGCCTGTGGCCTTCCATTTCCAGATTACATTCCTTACAGTTGAAACTGACAGATAAACCCCTGAGATAGCTTTTTGTAGCCGTCCCCTAAACCATGATACTGAACAATCTTTGTTTTCAGATCTTTTGAGAGTTGCTTTGAGGATCCCATGCTGTCACTCTTCAGAGGAGAGTCAAAGGGAAGCACAACTTGCAATTGACCACCTTAAATACCTTTTCTCATGATTGGACACACCTGTCTATGAAGTTCAAGGCTTAACGAGCTAATCCAACCAATTCGGTGTTGCAAGTAATCAGTATTGAGCAGTTACATGCATTCAAATCAGCAAAATTACAAGGGTACCCACATTTTTCCACAGCCAGTTTTTCACATTTGATTTAATTTCATACAACTAAATACTGCATCACTAAAAGTCTTTGTTTGGAAAACACACCAGTACTCAGATGTTCAGAGGAAATGAAAGACATACCACTGTTATCTTTTTTGTTGAAAGGAGAGTAAATTATTATGCAGGCTGAGAGGGGTTCCCAAACTTTTTATATGACTGTATGTGTGTGTGTGTTTGCTGCCATCTACTGGCAAGTCGATATATAACTGGAGAAGGTGAATTTTTATAGCTAAGGCGAACCCACAATAAATAGTAATCTACTTGTATAACAAATTTAATATGTACTATAACATTTCTTTTTTCTTATTATTAAGCTTACCACCATTATTGCCTGAATACAAATCATTTCAGACTTCTCACAGCAATGTAATCATATGTAACTCTTGAAAATCATCAGATCTAGAAACTGCTAAAGCTGTATCCCTGCACACGTCTTAATCTGTGTAATGGGTACCCTGGAAGTAACTCTGGTTAGATGCCTGTCCAACATACACAACTGACCATCAGCCAGTTCAAATGCTTTTGGCCAAACTCCTACAAAAATGCTCCACTGGGTGGCATCCCAGCATGGAATCAGACCTGAGGACCATGTGATGTAGGGCTTGTACAATTGAAAGAACAAGCTACCTAGAAAGAAACTTAATAGATATCTGAATTAGTGTGTCTATTTAAAATAACATTTTGACATTGGAAGTTTAATAGAATAGGTTCCATTCCCAAAATGTGTTTTGAGGTGTCAAATGTTAGAGGCTAAAAGAAGGATCTCAAGTAAGAGAAAGGCATGAAGGAAGGCTCTGTCCTGGCTGAATGGTGGCATACATATTCTTGGTTCAATGTGACTTTATTTCTTGCCCCCAAATACATTTTCTTTCCTTACCATTTTGCTACTCACCATAATTCTTGGAAAATGTGCTTGTCCCTAAATAAGGCCTATACCCAACAAAAATGTCCGTCTAGTGTCATGAATACTCAGCAGGATTTCCTCATATTTATTTCTCATGGTCATGGTAAAGTGTGGCTGCAGTTCAGGGACAAATATAAAGACTAAATGAAAGAAAAAAGAAGGAAGGCCAAATAGGTCCCTGAGTACTTTATAGTATGTATCTGCATTTTAGTCAAGTGTCTATATGCAGTTATACTTTTCTTATAGTTCACATATTTATCTTTTCTTACTTTGGATGATAACATAATCTTTCAAGGACATATAAGGCACAACCAACTCTGGACTGGGCTCCAATCCATCAAAGGATATGCTCATACAGACAGTCAAGACAATCTGGAGTCATTAGTAACCTAACACACACTCATGTTCACAATGAGGGAGTGGCTGGAGAAAAACTGGGTTTTGCTGCGTTCTCCTATTATGCCTTATCTGTCACTAAAGTATTCCATTACCGAAGTGTTCAATTTTCAATAATGGGATTACAGGATACTGTGATGACAGGGTAAGCATTGCCCTAGAGCAGTTTGTCTCATTGTCTCATTGAGCACTTCAAACCATATTTGGCAATAGGTTTTTTTTTGCTTCCGCTAATCTTTTTCACATTCTCCTGGGCACCCCTTCCTCTTCATACCATGCTTGAAACTGACCTTTTGTGATCTACAAAAAAGCATTGATCTGAATGACACAACTATTGACTTTAAACACTTCTCTGTTTCAAGACTGAAAATCAGAGACTCCATGTCAAAGAAAACTATGTGGGCATTGTCATGACGGTAGATGCAATAAAAGAATCAGTCTCAACGCACGAAAAGGATTTGGGGCAGCCACCCATATATTGTCCCTGGCTGCAAAAGGGTATGGAAAATATAAGAGATGTGTTCTCTTTGATTTCCAAGACTGAACTGATGAAGTAGTGATATGATGGCGGCTTTAAAGGCCAAAACTGGAAGTGACATCATCTGTGACTGGAACCAGAAATAATGTCTTTCATGGCGCCGGAACCGGAAGTCTCGTCTTCCAAGGCACTGGAATCAGAAGTGACATCATTCATGGTGCCAGAACTGGAAGTGATGTCATTCTTGGCGCTGGAACCAGAAGTGATGTTGTTGATGATAAATCAGATAGGTTTTCCCGTATCTGGCCTGCAGAGATAACAGAGGTAGGCTTAGTGCACCCTGCCACCCCCTGGCCTGGTGAGTAATTATCTTCACTTTTTCCACTCAGCTTCCTCCTACTCGCACGTCTGTGACAATGCCCATTTCTGTTGGATACAGGCCTTGATTAGGGACAAACTATATTTTCAGAGGATTATTGTTAGTAGCAAAAGACTAGGGGCCTCATGCATAACGCCGTGCATAGAATTCACACTATAACATGACATAAGCACAAAAGCGGAAATGTGCTTACGCACAAAAAAATCTAGATGCATAAATCTGTGCGAATGCCAACTTCCATGTTCTTCTGCTCCATAAATCCCAGTCAGCGTGAAAAGTAACGCATGTGCACGTGTCTGCTGTCCCGCCCCAACTCCTTCCAGAATTATGCCTCTTTGAATATGCAAATCAATATAAATAGCCTTTAAGCTCAGCCTTCTGTGAAAAGACAATAGCAAAAGCAAGAGGGAAAATAGAAGAATTTCGGCAAATACCAAGTGGAGGCAAGGAAAAACATACTATTTGTTGGTTTAAACAGTGGTATACAACAAAAGGAAGTTGATCAAGTGACACAGCGTGTCGGAGAAACTCGAAAGCTCAAGTTCACAAAGTTGCACGGTGCCCGAAATAAAAAAGAAGTTGTCACATATCAAAGTCGACGTGAAAAGGCGAGTCGTAGCCCACCGTCTGAGTGTCATATGAAAGCTTATTAGGGTACAGAGAAAAAAAAAAAGGTACACAGTGGGAAAAAAGCACGAAATGTCAACTTTAATCTCGAAATTTCCACTTTAATCACGTAGTTTATTTTGTCATTAAAGTAGAACATCATAAACTTCATCCTAAATCGTTTAATTTACTAGTTTCTCAATCCCATCGTAACTAAAGTAGCACGTTAAATGCTTTGTTTTGTATTTGATCTTCTATGTGCTCTATGTGTGTAAATCACTACGTGCTTCCGGGCTTTCTCTTCCTCCGACAGGACACAGACTCCATTACATTCGTGATATTACAGCTGAATAATTAAAATACTGAGATGTACTGTATACGTGATATCATTTTCATGATGATAGGAGTTAAAGCATGTTATTAAACATGGGAACACGGTGGCGCAGTGAGTGTTCATGTCTCACGCATGATGCTTGCTGTGCTATGTGCGACCTTTGATGAAACGTACTAACCTCCAATTCCTGTCCTTACTTTACTTTCTCCAAATACCCAATCGCCACACAGTCAGCTCTGTAATAGACGTTAAGCCATCTGTAAGCTTAGAACGCCGATTCTTCAAAACTTTTAAGGAACATCGAAATATTTTCGTAGTACGTGTTTAATTATTCTATCCATCTATCCTTCCAGTGTCACGTCAGCACCAGCAAGAATACAGCACGAGGCAGGAACAATCCGTGAACGGAGCACCAGTGGCTCGCTAGCGCTGCGGCACTGTGTAGTTAAAGTTAAACTTTTATCTGTATAATATAATAAACATATTTTGCTGCATTTCATCTTAAAAATGATATCCTCATCATATGTAAATTCGCCCTTTATAAAGTGGCTCAGGTTATGCAATATTATAACTGTATCGCAAGTTTACAGTGAGGTAATTATTCTTATAAGTACAAACAGTTCTACAAGGAGCACTTGATGGACTGATTGAGTGCATTTAGAGTTCTAGGGATGAAACTGTTTCTGAACTGCGAGGTTAAGATTAATATGAAGATTGAGGTCATGTAACACTTCCAACAACATAGTGTAAATAGTAAAAATAACATTTAAGCTGAAATCAACTTTGCAGAACAAGATCAAAATTAAAAACAAACAATGGACATAGTCCAAATATACTATAATACACAAAAAGTCTGCATAAAAACTAATATTATTCCAAGTTTGGTTTCCACTCCCATCTTGCTCTTAATGTAGTACTGGACCAGCCTTTGAGTTACGTTGTGTTGCATGTCTGGTCAATGTTAACAATGAGACAGATCTTACAGACTAAACAATGTCTACCATTGAACGTGTGCTGTTGTTAACCTGTGTTTCAAAGGATTTTGGCCTCAAGCAGCTGTGACGGCCATGGATTAGTAATGGGCAATCTTCAGTGAAGAATCTCTCCTCACTAGGGGGCTCCGCCCCCTGCTCGCTTCGCTCGCCAACCCCTGGCGTTGGGACATGAGAAAGAGTTAGATGTATGAATTAGATATAGAATAGTGTGCAGCTTTGGATGATGCCCATAGAAATAACAAATAGAGTGTTTGTCATATATTAATGTTTTATTGGAATATTTCTTTATATACAACATTAGTAGTAAAGATGGTGTCTTGTCCTTGAATGAGTCTTCCTTGGCATGGATTATTTATAATTTTAACTTTAACGTCAGATGAACGGCGAACACGTGAGAAGGCAACATAAAGTTGTCCATGTCCAAAAACGGGTTCAGAGAGGTAGATGCCAACCTAGAAGTTTATCAATGGTGTTGAGTAAGTGACTGGATGCCATTGTACATTCATCAATAATTATCAGTTTTGCAAGACGGATGTCTCGGGCATTGCTACTGTGAATGTTCATAGTGGATACTGATGTCTCTGTGATTGGGACCGGTATTTTGAATATTGAGTGACATGTACGACCATTTATTAACAGATTTGCTGCCACTCCGGTTGTAGCAGATGCGATAATTATCTGTTGTCTTGCAGCAAAGAAATGTATAAGTGTTTCATAAAGGTATGTTTTTCCGCTTCCTCCAGGGCCGTCAAGAAAGAAGCATTTGGGTATAGGGCTGTTGTCCTCCGTGGCATGAATAATTTGTTGAAAAGCATCAGATTGTAATTCATTTAAAGAGGAAAGCATAGTTTGTGCAATTCGTTCTTCTTGTTGTAGATCAATAGGTGTGTAATTTATATCCGGTAAGGAATGTGGAACATTTGGTAAATGGAAGTTTTCCAATGTATACCCAAGGAGCATAAGAGCCAATCGAATGTCGTGTAGTGCATAGGCTTCACAGTCGATGCAGGAATCATTAGTATCATGAAGTTTGTGGCAAATATCTTCAATCATTCCCATTTTGTTTGTATTCCAGAGGGTCAAAGGATCTGATGGTGATGAGAAGGCACAGATATAAGCAAATAGTTGTCGAACTTGACATGGCATTGAATAGGATATCGCATCGTGTAGAGTGTTTTGCCAAATTGTATCATCTAATAAATATCCTTTGTCATTTACCGCCTGTTGGAATGTCTGACAGAGTTTGATGGTGTAGCTATCTTGTACAGTTCTAATGTCGTGAAATGATGTAGCTCCGGTTTCATGTTGAAGAAGTAATCGAAGGTAAAACCTTTCAGGTTCTTTAATACTGACTGTGTACATTCGTCCTATGACATTATCACCGTGGTGATGTCGTTTTCTCCAGAAATTGCCATTGTCAATCCAAACATAGTGAACAGGTATTTCCCAATATTTCCAACGGTGAGCGTTGGGATCGTTTTGATTGAGTTTAAACCACGCAGTTAGTTTAGTATCTTTTGTGGCTGCTCTCTTTGCTGCTTGTGCCTCATGACCTGCATGAAAACAGACAGTTTGTTCGTTCTCCAAATGAACTGGTAAGCGACATATTGTGTGGCTGTGATGGTGCATAGGAAAGCAAAATATTCTCCAAATGGCCTCCGGAGCACTGACGTACCGTGAATCAACATACATTCGAGTTTCATCGTGATCATTTGTTTCAGATATGGAGACATTAGCACAATCGTGTCCTTTGTATACGTATTTGAATAGATATTTAACGCTTTTTACTGTAGCGCAGATCTCCACATTTAAATGGCAGTTGTAGCGTAAACATAAATAAGGATTGTATGGAACGACCCAGCTGTTGTCAATTGAATGACCTGGACGAATTTGTAATTGAGTTGTCTTTCGTCTTCTATATTTAGGGTATCCATTTATATTACCAAGTGTAACGTCTTGGAAGTCTTTGGGGAAGCCTTTTGAACATTTGCCATTAAGCATACATGGACTGTTTGGATTTGTAGGGCCACATGGTGAATGAATCATATTCTTTATAACAATTTGAAAAAGGCGTGGAGAGGTGTCACGGTCTGGAATTTCAGCTTTGACTATTTTATCGATGTCAGATTCAGTGCGTATTTTGGAATCCTCATCAAGTATTAGTAATATATGGGCGTGTGGTAAACCTCTCTTCTGAAACTCGATAACGTGGATAATGGCTGTGACAGTTCCAAATAGAGATTTTTGTTTGATATCTTGTAGGAGGTTATTCAGTTTAAGTTTAAAGACTCTTGCAACCAAATCAGGACGATGTTCGACTCTCTGCCACGGCTTAAGATTATTTGTAATTTCTGTCCATTTAGGATTGCAGGTCATAGTGATAAACAGATCTGGTTTTCCAAATTTTCTTACGATAGCCATGGCATCTTGGTAATGTTGTTGCATATTGCGTGGGCTGCCTTGAAAGGATGATGGTAGAATAACAGGTTTTCCAGCCGGGTGCTCCATGACGTCAGCATCCCGATTAATGTAGTCCAGCAGCGATTTGTATTTATCGGCTCTAAGTGAAGGCTGGTTGTTTTTTATCCACTGCAGATCATTTGATTCCGCTCTAACATAAACGTCAACGATGTATTGTTGAGTTAGCTTTCCTGCATTGAGTAATGGATTAAAGTCGTCCCTTACTGAGAGTCTGTAGGAGAAATATTCTTTCATGGATACACGTGATCGTCTCTGTGCCTGCTGTTTTTTAATTCTTGAAATTGTAGCACTCCATCCTTCCTGTCCAGTCGGAAATAATATGGGGTATGTTAAAGTATCAAGAAGCGGAAAGCAAATGTCTATGCGTTTGAATGTAGGTGTGTTGTTTTTATCAGGACGTAAATGTAGAACAATATCTCTGTGAAATGGAGGCTCACCATCTTTACTTTGAAAGACAATTGCCACTTCATTAACGACGGGCAGATTGTATCGTCTTGGATCTTGTTCTTTGTCCTTTATCAAGACCAAAGCAATTGTAGTTGCTGCTATACCTTCTGCATTTGCTTTTGTATTTGCCTCCTTTTCAACTTCATGTAGCATTTTTATAGATTTAGCTAATGGGTGATCGTTTATGACATGAGTGACGTTTCTCATTATAAGCTCCGTGCATTGTTTGTTTTCAGGAAGGTTCATGCGTTGATAGATCGCCTCATCCGGATCTAGGATGTAGATTTGTGCATATTTGCGTTGTTGATTTTTTTCAGGGTGCACTGTTCCAATGCGATGCAATATTTGTCCACATATGCGAAAGCAGTATGGGCCATTGCCTTTTGGTGGCCTGATATTTACTCCGGTAGATGCAAAAGCAAATGAACTATTGTAGGATCTAATGCAGTTCATAAAGTTTTTACTTTCAGGCACATCGTTAGTTAGAAGCTTCTTTAGATATTCAGGATATGAATGTAAAGGAGGCAGTGCAATCTGACCTTTTTGACAACAACGTGTAAATTCATTATTTGTATTGCCAGTTGTTTCTTCTGTGAAGTTAAGTGAATGACAATGATTGCAAATGACATTCATTAATCCCAATGAATTTTCCTCAATAGTGGATTCCTTATTGAAGGCGTTTTCAGCCAATTGTCGTAAGCGTTTAACAGGTGCGTGGCGTTGATGACCCCGACGGGCATGTTTTGCTTTTTGCGGTTGCTTGCCTTTTTGTTGCATGTCCATTATTTGTGACGCGCTATTTTTTTCTTTTTTTTTATTCGCCTCGGCTTTGTGCAAAGTCCGTTTCAGTCTACGCCGTGCATCGTTTGTATCGAGCCTTGTCCGTTTTTGTATGTCGGTCATTTGAGCTTTGCGCTTTTCGCGTCTTGCTTTTTTTTTTCTGTCAGTTCATTTGCGCGTCGTTCACGTCTCCGTTCATTTATTCTGTCTCTTCGCTCACTTTTTTGTATGTCTGACACGCGAGCTCTTTCGGTTTGTAATCGTGCTTCTTTCGATGCAGCATTTTGACCCGCGCGCTGAATGCGTCTACGTTCATTGTGTCTGTCCATTTGGGCACGTCTCTGTAACGGTGTCACTTGCGCTTTCCTTTTTTCGATCCTTGACATTTTCTCTCCCGGTGTTTCAGAAGCGCGTTTTATGCGCCGTCGTCTATTTTCTTGTTTCTTTCGTGTACGTGTGTTTGTTCCCGTTATCCTTTCCGAATCGTTTTGTACCCGTGAGCGTGTATTCATGACTTGTTTCTTTCTCAGCATGCGAAATATGGATAAGTAATAAGGATAATTGCACTCACTGTTAATATGGAGCCTTTTCTGCAGTTGAACGGTTAATAGTGCTTTATTGAAAGGACATACACCTATGCCGACACCTATGCTGCCTAGTGTGAAGGTGCTGACGTTCACTTTCGAATATGTGGCTTTGGGTGTCACTTCTTATGGATGTGTGGGGGGGGATCGTTGTTGCGCGAGCGTTTTGTTTCTTTTTGTGTTCCTGTGTCTTGTTTGAATCCCTCTCTTTGTGTGTGTCCCGTCCCTTGCTTGTAGGGTCTGTGGGGTGGTTTTGTGTTCTTTTTTTTGGTCTTCCATGGGCTTGTTGAATCCCCCTCTTGGTGGGTGTCCCGTCCCGTCCCGTGCCTGTAGGGTGGCGGGGGTATGGTCGTGCCTTGCTATTGTGCGCTCGTCTGTTCTTTTTTTTTTGGTGTGTTTAGTTTCGTGTGCAATGTGTTTCGTGCTTTCCCCTCGTTTGAGTACTGTTTAATATTAGTTTTTTTTTCCTTATTTTGGTGCTTGTTGAGCCTCATTTTTGTGACTCCTTTCTGTATGTGCTCACTCCTGTTTTCTGTGCTCTTGTCGGACTCTTTTTGCGCCTGCGTCTCTCGCGGACCCTCATCCGCCTCTCTCGCCCTCTTTTGTCCGCCATTCTCGGGTCCTCAGCCGACTCTCGCGGACTGTTTGTTGCGCCGGCGCAGTACGTCTTTTTGCAGCTACGGCCCATGGCCGGATGTGCCTTCGTCCATCATCCGGTTTACCATTCTCGGTTAGTAATATGGATACTAGTCTATGACCTTTTAGGGTGGACCCGCCTGATGTTATTTTCCAACAGTAAATATGGACCAAACACAACTGCCACATCTCTAAAGTGTCTGAAAGATTTCAACACCCATCCATAGCCGACATGTACCCTGGACCTATCTGCAGCAGAGCATATAAGGCACTCTAGGATGCTAATCACAGTCTGTCTGCAAATCATTACTTTCATTAGTTGCATGATGCCCGTGTCTGGGATTGGCTGAAGTTCTGCCCCCATTCTCTCATTCCATGTGCAGTCTACTCCTAGCTTGACCTACCTAATTAGATAATACTGGGCAATATTAACAATGTTGGAGACATGTAGTGCAGCTATGGCCTAAAGAAAAACAGGTTTACATATTTATAGGGTCATTATTGTCATGTGTACATTGCAAAATAAAACTCTTTAACATCTTTAACATGCAACATGTCATTACTCTCCAGCACCATAAGTAATTAAATACATTCTATCCATTGTTTCAGGTTAGGTTTTTTCTTCCATTGTTTAGTACTTTGTACTTTAGGTTGTGGTAGTTTTTGTGTTGCCTTGTTGGATGCTTCCTGCTGATTTTGCCTGCTCACCTTTTTTTTTAAAAAAACTGCCTGCATTTTAAGTTTTATTGGATGTGACACCTTTGGCTGTATGATGAGTTCATGCAATAAACCATAGCCATTTGTTTTGTCAGCTACAGGAGTTTTCTAGGTTTACTCTTCAGATAGGAGATCTATCATCCATCGCTGTCCTCCCCTTCACCTGTCCACTAGACATCAAGAGCCTGGGTGTCTAGGGCAGGGGTAGGCAACGTCGGTCCTGGAGTGCCACAGTATGTGCAGGTTTTTGTTCCAACCCAGTTCCTTAACGAGAACTCAATTATTGCTGATGAAGCACATATTGCTTAAGTGACATTTTAATGCTTCATTTTAGTGGTCTCGCTTGTTAAGGTTCTCCAACCTTAATTGCTTATTTCAATCTTAAACTGCTGCATTCAGTGTTTTAATTGCTCCTTATTAGCAATAAGATGTAAAAGACAAAGCAGCCAGCAGCTCTCCAGCTAGCTTTTTTCCAATTACATATGTGTGTGTTCATCATGCACGGTTTGATTTAATAAAACACTTAATAGAAAAATGTGACAGACTGAAAATGATCTGTTTTAGGCTTCAAATCATTTGGATGATATCCTTGGAAAGGAAAAAAATCTACGATATAAAAGCCTTACATTGCACAGACTAACAAGCCATAAAATTAAATAAGGTCTGAGATTGGCAATGATTGGTTTCTAATTAAGCAATTGGGTTGGAATGAAAACCTGTAGCCACTGCGGCTCACCAGGACCGACATTGCCTACCCCTGTTTTACATCTTATTGCTAATAAGGAGCAATTAAAACACTGAATGCAGCAGTTTAAGATTGGTTTGGTCCGTTTATAGGAGATGGACGTCTGAAGCAGAGCTCCGCTAGCAGCGGCTTTATTTTCCCACGTATTTCATATTATTTAGAGGTATCCTGTATTTAACCCGACCAAGGAACTTCCACTACAATATACAAGCATGAGTAACAAGAAGAAAAGTCAGAAAGAACCGGAAAAGAAACTTAAAGCTGCATCGAAGTCCGGACAGACTTCCGGCCTGAGTGCAGGTGTAAGGTATGGCATCACGGAGACTGACCTGGAACAGGCAGAAGAGTGCGCAGAATTCCTGGGGCCCCGCTCCATTGTATCGTCTCCAGTCGAGAGTGAAAATGGGAGCGAAGGCGCAAGTGATACAGGTCGCGAGGGATCGCCGATTACTGAGGATCATTCGAGACTAGAAAGGGCTCTGCAGGACGTGCTCTCATCTACTCATCGCGAGCCTGTAACAGGAGCTGCATTTTCACTTGCGGAGCACGAAAGCAGAAGCGAACTGTCCGAACTGAAAGAGATGATCGCTACACAGAAAGAGATGAACACTACACTGGCCACTGCCATGGTTACGGCCATGAAGGAGCTTAAGAAAGATAACACAAATGATCTTAAGAAGGTGGCCACTGAGCTCAAGAAGGATAACAAAGATAAGGAAACGCGTCTATTTGAACGTTTCGACGTGAACTTTAAAGGCATGTTGGAGAAATTAGTGGAACACATTGAAGAAACTAACTCCAAACTGAAAAGGCTTGATGATCATATTAATGACGTTTCAGACCAGCTGGAAGACGTTAAGCAGGGACTCACGGCTCGAGTGGAAACAGCGGAACAAATGGCATCTAACGCCGATGAAAAAGCCACAGCTGCGAACTCGGAATACAAAAAACTTGGAGACAGACTTGCAGCCCTGGAGGATGGGTGCAGAAGAAATAATATAAGAATTGAGGGTATACCTGAGAAACGAGAAAGCTCAAGCCCAGTGAAATTTGCAGTAGAATTACTGTCTAAAATAATTGGAGATGACTTTAAACTCGACAATGAGATAGCCACGGCTTATCGCACAAAGATACCAAGCGCCTTTAAATCTAGGTCTTTTATTGTCCGCTTCGAACGACTAAGATGTAAGCTTGATGTGATGGC
Source organism: Erpetoichthys calabaricus (assembly GCF_900747795.2). Classification (NCBI taxonomy): domain Eukaryota; kingdom Metazoa; phylum Chordata; class Cladistia; order Polypteriformes; family Polypteridae; genus Erpetoichthys; species Erpetoichthys calabaricus. The sequence goes on from NC_041403.2 coordinate 68,978,786, forward strand.
ACTTCTCAGACACAAGCAAGAGATTATATTCGAAAATAATCTTATTCGTATTTTTCCCGACTTCTCACCATCAACAGCTGCAAAACGCAGATCCTACAACGACATTAAAAGGATGCTACGGGAAGCCGATATCAAATACAGCCTCTTGTATCCTGCCAAACTGAAAGTGGAAGTTCAAGACGGACATTATATTTTCTTCAGCAAAGAAGAAGCTGAAAAAGAATTAAAGAAGCTGTTTCCGACACTTTTTTTGAAAGTTAATTAAAATTAAAGAGCCGTATTCTATCAAGGCACGGGAAAGACCCATGATCTGATCGCTGGATCCATGTTTAAAGAGACTGGTATTATAATTATACATCTCTTATTCTCTTTTTTTAAATTTTTTTTTTATCTGGACTTTATATGTTATATGTTTATGTTTTAATCAGAGTTATAGAGTTATAGACGTGAGTGTGAAAATGTGGAAGTGATTAAAGTAGGATTCGTTTTATTTATTTATTTTTTTATTTCTTTTCTTTTTTTTTTCTTTTTCTTTTTTTTTTTTTAATTTATTTATTTATTTTTTTTATTTTACTATACCTTAAAGTAGACCGTTTAACTTCATACCCTTGGTTTATTGCTTGTTCTACTATTTATATAATTACCATTATACTATTACAGTATGAATTACCAGGTTTATCCTGGACTAGTTTTTAAAATCACTCCCAGGGTTGTTTTTTTTTTTTTTTTTTTTTTTTTTTAACCTTAATATCTTAACTTAAAAGCGCTGAAGATTATTTCAAGATTAAATATTGTTAATGAGAACATTTTCGGCAGATAGTATTAAGGATTTAACTGTAAAAGATATCTCTGTTTTAATTCTGTAACGCCGCTGCAGGGTGGGGTTTGTTTTGTTTTGGACGTGCTCTGTCTCTTCGTATGTCAGAGGACTGGAACATCGCGAAGTGGGGTCTAGCCTCATGTGGGGAGGCAAAATGGGGGGGGTGGGGGGATAAAGGGGGGAGAGAAGGAGAGCAGGTTATATCTAATCTATTCTTATAATCCTTATAATTATAAATATCAATGCAGCAACAGGCTAACATGCAACAACTCCTGGGGAATCTTGAAACTAAGATTAAAACTGCCATATTACCAATTAAAACTATAAAATGACATTAAAAACTCAGAATCAATGTCTCCATGATGGGACAGTTAACTTTGTGAGCTGGAATGTTAAAGGCCTGAATCACGAATTAAAGAGAAAGAAAGTATGCTCTCACCTAACAGGCTTAAACGCTAAAATAGTATTTTTACAGGAGACCCACTTACTAACCAAGGATCAGTTCAGATTACAAAAAGACTGGACTGGCCAAATGTTCCATTCTAGCTTTATAAAGAAAACTAGAGGGGTGGGAATTCTCATACATAGAACAGTTCCATTTGTAGCATCAGAGGTAGTGTCGGACCCTGAAGGGAGATATGTGATGGTCATGGGCAACTTATATAACAGTAAAATGATTTTGATAAATGTTTATGCACCCAATGTTGATGATAAGGAATTCATGCAAAATCTATTTGCATCCATTCCCAGTGTGAACACTCATAAAATTATAATGGCTGGGGACTTTAATTGTGTTTTAAATCCACTCTTAGATAGGACTCCTGTGACAGGGGGGACGACATCTAATACTGCAAAGATAATTACACAGTTTTTAAATGATCACAACTTATCAGACCCCTGGAGGTTTCTTAACCCAAACTCAAGAACATACTCGTTCTACTCACCAGTGCATTATAGCTACTCAAGAATTGATTATTTTTTTATAGATAATAATTTCCTGCCTACAATTAAATCATGCAAATATGACACAATTGTTATCTCTGACCATGCCCCTCTAGTCTTGGAGCTAAAATCAATAAGCCCCTCGTACTCACCTCGCAGATGGCGTCTTAACCCTCTTTTATTGGCAGACGAGAACTGCACAGAATTTATATCCAAACAAATCAGCTTCTTCCTAGAGACAAACACGTCTACAGAGGTTTCTGCAGGAACACTCTGGGAAACTCTAAAGGCCTTCCTAAGAGGCCAGATTATTTCATATCTTTCCCATAGAAATAAATTAGAAACCAAGAAAGTGTCAGAGCTAAGAAATGAAATTACTAGAATAGATGAAGAACAAGCCAGGCGTCCAAGTGAAGCTCTTCACAGGAAAAGGCAGGCCTTGCATACAGAACTTAACATCTTAACAACTAAAGAAACTGAACAACTTATTTATAAGTCTAGACAGCATTACTATGAACACGGAGAAAAAGCTAATAAGCTTTTAGCTCAACAAATTCATAAACAAGAAGTTCACAATGCAATACCAGTAATCACCAACAAGAATGGAGAAGAAATCATCGACCATAATAAAATAATGCACACATTTAGAGATTACTATAAGTCTTTATATTCCACTGAGCCCAAAGAAGACAACACGCAATCTAATGCATTTCTGGATAATTCACAAATACCACAAATAGATGCTTTAAGTGCTGAGGAACTAGATAAACCTCTAACGCTAACAGAATTACTAGACGCTATAAAGTCACTACAAAGCGGGAAATCATCAGGCCCTGATGGTTACCCCGTAGAGTTTTATAAGAAATTCTCCACTCAGCTAGCTCCACTCTTATTGGTAACATTTACAGAAGCTAAAGACCACCAAATACTACCTCAAACATTTCGACAAGCATTAATCACCGTCTTTCCTAAACAAAATAAGGACTTGTTACAATGTGCATCATATAGACCAATTTCACTCCTGAATAATGATGTTAAGATACTCTCAAAAATCCTAGCTAGAAGGATGGAGAAAGTGCTGCCCTCGGTAATATCACAAGATCAAACTGGATTTATTAAAGGCCGACATCTATCTTCAAATCTCCGACGCTTGTTTAATGTTATATATTCACCAGCAAAATCAAACACCCCAGAGATATTACTATCATTAGACGCAGAAAAGGCATTTGACATGATCGAATGGAATTACCTTTTCACTGCATTGGAGAAATTTGGGTTTGGCCCGAATATTTGTGCTTGGATTAAACTACTGTATACCAGTCCAGAAGCTTCAGTTTGTATTAATAAAATTTGCTCAGACTACTTTAAACTAGAACGTGGTACCAGACAAGGATGTCCCTTGTCGCCACTGTTGTTTGCAATCGCTATTGAACCACTGGCGGTTCACTGCCGAAATTCTCATCAGATAAAGGGGATTGTCAGAGAAGGACTGGAACAGAAAATTTCTCTATATGCAGATGATATGGTCTTATATATATCGGACCCAGAAAACACTGTCCCTGCTGTTTTAACAGCACTAACAGAATTTCAAAAGATATCTGGTCTTAGAATTAATCTGAATAAAAGTATACTCTTTCCAGTGAACTCACAAGCATATAATATTAAATTAGACACCCTACCTTTTACCATAGCAGATCAGTTTAAATACCTAGGGGTAAATATCACAAGTAAACATAAAGCTCTTTATCAACAAAATTTTGGCGTCTGTATGGAAAAAATTAAGCAAGACTTGCATAGATGGTCAACCCTTCATCTCACTCTAGCCGGAAGAATTAACAGTGTTAAGATGAATATCCTTCCTAAACTTCTCTTTTTATTTCAAAACATTTCAATATATATCAATAAATCGTTTTTTAAACAGTTAGATTCAATAATAACCTCATTCATTTGGAACTCAAAACACCCACGTATCCGAAGAGCGACCCTACAAAGACCTCAGGCAGAAGGTGGCATGGCTTTACCTAATTTTCAGTTTTATTACTGGGCAGCAAACATACAAGCCATAAAAACCTGGACACAAATAAATGCACATACACAGGCTTGGTCTGCAATAGAAGTAAAATCCTGTAGTACTTCTTTATATTCCCTGCTTTGCTCTCCAATAAATGAAAGTTATCGCAAATATACTAATAACCCAATTGTGCTTTACTCACTCAGAATATGGAACCAAATTAGGAAGCATTTTAAGATGGAAAATCTTTTATCAGTGGCACCTTTGCAAGGGAACCACCTCTTTCAACCTTCGCAAGTATATCCAGTTTTTAATACCTGGAAAAGTTTTGGGATTAAAATGCTCAGAGATCTTTATATAGACAACATATTTACATCTTTTGAACAATTACGTTCAAAATTTAACCTCCCAGCTACACATTTCTTTTACTATCTTCAAATTAGAAATTTTGTTAAACAGAAATTGCCCGATTTCCCCCACCTTGCATCCTCCACAATGCTGGAAAAAAATACTGCTCAATTCCGAGGAAACAAACACTATTTCCGCAATATATAAAATCTTATTAGAGTCCCTACCTTTCAAAGATCCAAGAGGACATTGGGAAGAAGATCTCTTAATCAATATATCAGAAAAGGAGTGGAAGGTAGCAAAGCAGAGAATTCACTCGAGTTCTATATGCGCAAAGCATAGAATTATTCAACTAAAAATTATATATCGAGCTCATCTGTCTCGCTTAAAACTGTCCAAAATGTTTCCAGGCCAGGATCCAACCTGCGAGCGCTGCAACCAAGCTCCTGCCTCACTGGGTCACATGTTCTGGGCCTGCACCAAACTAACATCATTTTGGACAAAAATTTTTAAGTGCCTCTCAGACAGCCTTAGTATCACAATCCCTCCTAACCCATTAACAGCTGTGTTTGGTGTCCTTCCAGATGGACTTGAATTGGAGAAGGACAAGCAAACTGTGATTGCATTCACTACACTCTTGGCACGCAGACTTATTTTGTTAAATTGGAAGAATCCTAATTCTCCTCTTATAAGTCAGTGGGAAACTGATGTTTTATATTATTTGAAATTGGAAAAAATCAAATTTTCAGTTAGAGGATCTGTACAAAATTTTTTCAAAACTTGGCAGGATTTAATCAATATTATTTTAGAATAAGAGAATTAACTATTATTGTATTTAACTCCCTTCTCCATCTCTTATTTATATAGATATTTACTTCTCCCCTTCTTTTGTCTAATGTTGCCTTATTAAAAAGCTTAAAGAAATTTTCCTTTAGCTAAGCTCTCCTTCTCAGGGATGGGGTTTGATTTGTTTTCAAATTTGTTGGGTTATAAATGGATCTGTTTGTATGGAATGATTACAATGAAAATTAATAAAATAAAAATATATAAGATTGAAATAAGAAATTAAGGTTGGAGAACCTTAACAAGCGAGACCACTAAAATGAAGCATTAAAATGTCACTTAAGCAATATGTGCTTCATCAGCAATAATTGAGTTCTCGTTAAGGAACTGGGTTGGAACAAAAACCTGCACATACTGCGGCACTCCAGGACCGACGTTGCCTACCCCTGGTCTAGGGCATCAAACAAGGTACAATTCTGAAGTCTTAGGATCACATGCTGGCTGAAATCTGGCAGAAATCGGCCTGTACATTTTCAAGAATATTTCTGTGGAAAGCAAAGCACTGGTTCAGCACAACAGCATGGCCACCACTGGCCAAAGTAATTGCAAGAACAGCATTTTACTTCATCTGGGTACTTGAATGTGGACAGAGTAAAGCTAGGCAGTCATTTGCAAGGAGCTTCACAAATGTGGCAAGGACATCTTTGACATACGAGGCTTAGGGTTTTCTTTGACTACCATAACAGCTATGTGCGAAATTCCATGTCCCGATTTTTACTCTTACCTTTCCAGAAGAGGTTTGGCACAGACAAGTACAATAAATCCTATCCATACAATTGGGACATACTGTGGTTCTAGCAAGACATTGCCAGGTTTGTTAAACTTACTTGATGTTCTTGTTTTAAAATTATTTTAACTCATTTGACACCTTTACTGTGGATAAATCTTTATGCAAATTAGATCTTTTTTTCTTTCTTAAAGGCACATAATCTCTCTGTTACATAAAAAATCCTGGGATAAGACAAGACTTTTTCAGAGAGATAATTTCATATCCCGGGAGTCGAGACTTTGTGTTAAGAGAGTTAACCACGCCAGGGGCCGGAAATAAAAGACAAAGAGTAGATGACAAAGTAGAACATTGTAAAGAGGTTCAAAAACGTTGGCGCAATACACATGCAGAGCAGGTTAGAGATAATGAAAGTACTAAAATTAGAAAGTCTCAAAAAAATGATAGTAAATATCGCATTAGCGCAAACAAATGGAAATTATTATTCGGTGAAATAACGGAACAGCGAAAAGAAATTGAATATATGGATATAGGTGATATGACAGAAGTATGTAGAAATTGTTTGGATTTAAACTTGAAGTCGGAGACTTGTAGATCATCCAATGTTGCCATCAGGGAAAAGTAGTGTTTCTGAAGAGGCGTATCTGTGAGAATTAAAAGATTTGTTGTTTGGTGAAAGTGAAATCCACATACGCAAGCGGCAGAGATACAAAGTGGCTGGCGCATAGTGCAGGCCGAGGGGTTGGCGAGTGAAGTGAGCAGGGGACAAAGCCCCCTAGTCTCCCAAAAGATTATCCAAGCTCATACACCAGTTTCATAGCCTACAGTCTGCAGTGTTTCCAGTGTACTTAATCCTGTCCAGCTCAAAGTCTGAAAAGGACAAGGGGCTGAAAATTCAATTCATTCACTGAAAGTTGCCCTCACTTCAGGAGAATCACACCATAACTGAAATCCATACGCAGACATGTAACATGAAGAGTTGTCACAGTAAAAGGATATTTAGTGGATCTGCCACCCATGGCTCAAATACTGAAGGTCTGAGATCCCAGCAATCTTGAAGTTGGTCAGCTACAGATTAATGTATATCATTTATCTTTGCTACCTCTCCAAAGAGACTAACTTTACGGAACATCTCCTACATTTAAAAGGTGTTTTATTAAGGTAAGTGATGATATGAATGTGAGCAGAGGTATGGGTGACACTGCCCTGGAATTCCAATGCTGTCGGACTTTGTCTGGCCCGAGGTGGAATAAGCATGTCATGATAATGGATAGATGGGGAGAAAGGGGGCAACTGGTGATCAGTCAGTCAGTCAGACATTCTCAAAGTCATTTAATCCAAATGAGGATCACCAGCACTAGGCAAAAAGCAGAAAACAAACAGGGCCTACTTATACACACTTCTACATTTGCAGTCACACAGAGACCAATTTTGAATCACCAGTTAACCAAACCTCCACCTGTTTGAAGATATAAGGGAAAAACTGTATTTACGAAATGAGAAACCCTTGAAGACCATGGAGACATAGGAAGAATATGAAAACTCCACACCTACAACAGCCAGGATTCAAACACAACATACAATGTACAATGTACCCAACTGGTGAAAACTGGTGAAAAGTCATCTCTAAGTACAGGTATTTGATCGGACTGCCCCAAAACATAGCAAACTGAAAAGTTTTGGGTTACTTTGACATCTGGATGACAAATCTACAAGTAGTTCTTGCAGATTTTAGCATTTTTTCCTTGTGTTTTGCATTATTACTGGTTGCATTTTGTTGTCAGAAGTCTCGGAGGCTATGAAAAAGAGAACCATGACATTGCCACCACCACTGCAGACAAATCTGAATCCTGTTTGGATTATTCACTAAAACCGGGGATTTTTCTGCTAAAATCTGTCTGATCAGATTTGATGACCAGAAGGTAATCTTCTTGTCTTAGTCCATAAACACCGATAAGTCTTATTTCTCTGTATAAGCCATTGTTGTCACAGGTAAGATGTATGTGCCAATGTTTATGTGGAGGAGAGACATCTAGTATCAAAAAATCTAAGTACATGAATTTAAATGGGTCCACAATCTGTTTTCTTATGCTTTTTATTAAACCATCACAGATATAATCAGATCCTAGTCCTTTTCCAGAAAAATCATCATATCCTCATGTGTTACACTTTCAGTAAAAGGTCTCACATTCAGTTAAACAACTGCAAAGATCTTCCCTGTGAACATCTAACAAAAAGCGAAGGTCAAGCAGAACATACACAAATTTTGTTGCCCTGTGGATTAATAAGTTCTTAGTGCTGAGACGGTTCTCATATCTGTGCCATTTCCCTTAGGCATCTAGGGTTACTGACTCTCCTGACTATTAACGTTTCCTCAATTACTAATCATTCCATTTTTTTTACCGTATTCTTGTTTTTAAAATATTCTGCTGTTTTGTCATCTCTTTTTCCATTTCTGATTTCATAAAAGAAAAATTAAACTCTGACGTTCTTTTTTTTTTTTAAATTTTATTGATTTTATTGAAATCACACAACATTCCATACAAATAGATCAATTTTACAAGAATAGGATTGAAAGCAAAACTGTGACATTCTAAACAGTCACTTTACACTGTCTGTCAGTCTTCTGTGTGACATTTTTTATTTGGGTGCTAAGTATATGAGTAATACACATCGATTATTATGCTTACTGGAAATGATAAGGTTAAAAAAACTGACTATTTTTATATAATTAAGCCAATTGCACTTTGTGGGTAACTTCAGGAAGTCTCTAAACAAACTCACACAATGACATGCTTTAACACACTTTTATACTGAGTGACAATAATGAGTCTTCTTGCCAGGAAAAGTGGAATCTGGCACTATAATTTTGTTTTTATTTTTTCATTTTTTACCTTTTTATAATCAGAACAAAACAGACGTTTATTGATTATATATATTTCTATTACAATTCAATAAGTCATCTCTTAACTCACCTGCCTATTCAGGTAGTGCTTAATATGCACTTTTTTGCTTCATGGGCACAACCAGTTTTAGATGCTGGGTGGCATTTTTAGTGACTTGGGGTTTTGCCAATTCCACTCATTACAGCATATTCAAATTTTTCAAGTTCTTCTGTTTCTTGCTTCTTTTGTCTTTAATTTAGATCAGTCATACAGATATGCATGGTGCCATTATTCTTCATTTATTGTATAATACGTTTCCTTCCTTCAATTCCTGCCCAGAATCTATTTTACACATTTTATTTTCCAGTAGGTAAAGCTTTCTGATCTACTGTATGTTTATAAATTAAAATCCTAATCATAAGTACGTTCAGATTTAATTAGCACACCGTTTATATCTGACTCCATGAAAATGCCATGCCACACAGAAGCCTTGTTTGCAACCTACGCTTTCTTAACACCTCAGCACCTTGTTCTGAGACTGTCTCCTGTTGTTTTTCCTGGTCCTTTGTCTTCACCTCTCGCCCTCTTTAAATATTCTTCTTCTTATATTGTTATTCTTCATTTCTCATATTGTTCTGTGCCTGAATTTATCTCTATACAGTATGCACACATTTTGTTGGACACCATAGCAGGGAACTTGATTTTAACCTCCCGATGGACGTCACCTGATTCTCTTCTCCTCAACATCGGGAAATCTTCTTTATGTAAATCGTTTTACAATTTAGTGCTTTTGGAACTCTCTGTGTTTCAGATTTGCAAGGCATCCAGTACCAGTAGCAACAAATGAAGCACTGCCACTTGATTTCTTGCGGCTCTAGTCTGGGGACTTCTTTGCTCTCTTTGTGGAATTCTCCTTCCCCATTTTGTTTTCCTTTCCATCAGTCACATGGGGCTATGCATTTTTTTTCTTTTTGGGGAGCGGGCTTTATGTAAATTTTTCTTTTTTATAATTTTGATATATGTTGTATTAGATGTGTTTGCTATTTCACCATTTTTCTAATAAAAATTTGATCAGAAATTTAAAATACAACTCACCAATCTTGAGAGTAGAACTGCAAAAGACTTATCATTTAACTCTTTCAGGGCTGATGTTGACTTTTGTCGAAATTCAGGGGTAAAGGATGGTAATCGGCTGTAAACTGTGACAAAACTCACCCTACGTTTTAGTTTGACTCTCTTTACTAGTTAAAGTTAAGAAGCTTTGTTGATTTAACCTTGATTCCCTGCACACACATGAGTAGCAAAGAGCAAACAACTTCTAAAATGGCATCGACATCTGGTGAGAGACTAAAGCGAATGTGCAAATTAAAGTACTCCATGGACATTTTACATATTATCGTTGAATCGGACTCTGACTTGTCAGACTTGGAATTTGATGCAAATGATCTGGAGATGGAGATCAAAAGCAAAAGTGAGGTACCAGCATTGGCTGATCAGTCCCCAGCTGATCGTGGTGCTGAACATGTTTGTGTGGCTGATACACCAACAGCAGCATTCGCCTGGGAGGACCACCACTTATGATGACAAGAGGTACAAATCATATTGCATCACACTGCAACTGCCACCGCTGCCCACCTGCTGTGCGAAGACAGCCAGGCAACCGGCCCACCGTGCATTCCTGCTGGTCATCGAGGCGCCCCTGTGCAGCCATTGTCACCAGAGATGCCGAACATGCGCCAACAGCAGCCACAGCACGCAGCAACAGACGTTTTATGTTGATTTATGTGTGAAACCATTGCTTTGTGTACTTTTCAGAAAACTGAGTTCTTTGGAAAAAATATTCAGCCCACAAAGAGTGTCTAATAGCACAACTGAAGCAAACTTTAGTGAATGATTATCAAATATGTGAAATGAAATGTTCAATGAAATATGAGCTCACATTCTTTTCATGAAAAAATCCAGATCCCAGTTGTTTTCATTTCAGAGTTTAAAGGGTCCTGGTAACCATTGGTGTAAGTTAGAAACCCCAGAACAGGAAGCCAGTTTATCACAGAACACACATCTATGCACATTGTCACTCACATCTGGGCAGTACTGAACATTAAGCCTGCTTGCCTCCTTTCCCAGGTCATGTTGTTCCTGCCACACACTTCTCACTTTTTGTTTGTCAGGAAAACGATTTCCCTGTTCACCTCCTCTACACCCAACCAGGAATAAGCCAATAATAACTCTAACACCTAGGGTTTCACTTGGAGCCTCCTTCACTAACTAGGAGAATGTGACTGAGCCTCTCATTATCAGTACTTCATTAATCTTGAAAAGTTTAGTATGGACTCCTGGATTACACCATGTCTTTCAATATTTTTCCCAAAAAAATCTTCTACTAACTAGGCAGTACCTCACACTCTTAAATACTACTTTCAGGAATCTAACTATATAGCCTAATGAACATATTAAATATATATGTGTGTGTAAGAATAATCCCTTTTTGAATATTGTCATTACTTGGGGGGTAATGGAAAAGAAATATTAACAATAAGCTAAAAACTAAATCGATGCACAGAGTCCTGATAATCTCCCCTGTTGTTCCAGGAATGCAGTGACAAGCCCATTAGATCTTGTTGACGTGTGTGGGCATTACTAATTAAAACAGAATCCGTTAAGCCACCAAACAGACGTCACAGAAGGAAGCAGTCCTGCACTACCAGCAAAGCATACTGATTAGCAAACCAATTAGATCCAGTACACTACTTACAAAGCTGTTGAAATAATACCAAATGCCTTCAACTTCTATTCATTTTAGCATTAGAAAGTAACTTTAAAATACATTTTCGAAGTAGTGTCCTCCTGGATATTACTGAGCAGATTACCTAAACCTATTTAAATTGCCTTTGTAGTTACAAATAAAAGAACATCCAAAATTATTATAACATATAAAGCATCCCAAGCAGTCAAATGGAAAACGCCTCTCCACAGGTGGTGGCAAAACGTCATTGCTGTTTTCATTTTGGCAAATTAAAAAGCAGGGACACAAACGCAAGGCTGGCCTCCCAAGTCGAGATCTGGAAGAATGCACCCACACCACCTCCATCTTTAAAAAGAGTATTTTTTTCTATACACTTCTGTAAGTAAATATAACATTTGAAAATCAACTAGCCCTCATCCAGGGTTGGTTTATTTTTTGTGCCCAAAGCTGCCAGGCTAGGCTCTGGCCCTCATGATCAAGATTAAGTAAATCTGAAAATGGAAGGACTGAAACATAGATAGAAACACTAGGCTTTCTTGACAGAGCAATGTGGTGTGTTACAAAGAATATGAAAATCTGCATCTTTTTTAAACTTAGCATGAAGTCACTGTGAAAATAATATATACAAGGCATGCACTATGGCACAGCTTCGCCAAATTCTTGCTAACACTGGGAATACAAGATATCCAGAGACAAATGCTGTATTGCTTATTATTTTCCATTACTAACACAAAAAATACATCATCTTACTGTTTACTTAGCTTGCTTTAAACAGAAACGCCTTTCACTTCAATCACATTGCTGACCCTCAGGCAGTGATCTCCAAAAACAGCTCCTCATTAATTTGTATATGACTTGCCACGCTCACTTGCACCTGAACATGTTCATGGCGTTGAAGATTTTAAATAATAGCATGATCCCAGCTCAGATTTATCCTTTTATTAAAAAAAAATTCTGGAATGTGATTCATAGGTTTGCCAAAATACTGAAAATACAATGATTGAGCTTATCTTGTCATCACGTAACAAATGGCAGAGAAAGAGACTCTTTAAAGAATTTTTTTTTCATGATTTAATGCCTGATTACTACTACTTAAACATTTTCTTTCTGTTTAGCTTAATGGGAAAATTTTATTTGTTTTAAATTATTTATTTTTATACATGTCTGTCATTGATATGTAGTAGTTAGTGCTTCAGACTCATGGCTCCAGCAACCTGGTTGTTTTCTGTCTGGAGTTTGCATGTTCTTATTCTGCATGAGTTTTCTATCTAGTACTCCAGTTTCCCTCTCCTGAATCAAATGTATGTGTAATAGATTTGTGTGAGATTTTAAATTAGTTCTGTGGAATATGTGTTTTAGTGGAAAACTTAGATGAACTGGTGCAGTTCTGTTAGATTAGGTCTTGATCCCAAAACCTTGTGTTGGACTGAGCAGGTTTCAGAATGTTCTTATTTATGTGGTCACTGACATGTTAGAGAGAGACAATACATAAGACGACAACAACAACATTTATTTATATAGCACATTTTCATACAAAAAATGTAGCTCAAAGTGCTTTACATAATGAAGAAAAGAAAAATAAAAGACAAAGTAAGAAATTAAAGTAAGACAACATTAATTAGCATAGAATAAGAGTAAGGTCTGATGGCCAGGGAGGACAGAAAAAACAAAAAAAAAACTCCAGACGGCTGAAGAAAAAAATAAAATCTGCAGGAGTTCCAGGTCATGAGACCACCCAGTCCCCTCTGGGCATTCTACCTAACATAAATGAACAGTCCTCTTTGTATTTAGGGTTCTCACGGAAGGACTTGATGATGATGGTCATGCAGACTTCTGGCTTTTAATTCATCAATGTTGGAACATCACGGTGCTTTGAGTAGACAGTGGTGGTGCAGGCCGCCACCACAAAGAAACCGGAAAAAGAAACAGAAGAGAGAGTAGGGGTTAGTATGGATTTTAGAGCCACCATGAATAGTTATTATAATCAATTGAATATACAGAGTATCAGGATTAAATTAAAGTGAATATTATGAGATATTATTTAATTATGAGAAGGCCATGTTAAAGTAATGTGTTTTCAGCAGTTTTTTAAAGTTCTCTAATGTATTAGCCTAGCGAATTCATATTGGCAGACTATTCCAAATTTTAGGTGCATAACAGCAGAAGGCCGCCTCACCACTTTTAAGTTTTGCTCTTGGAATTCTAAGGAGACACTCATTTGAGGATCTAAGGTTACGATTTGGAATATAAGATGTCAGACATTCCAATATATAAGATGGGGCGAGATTATTTAAGGCTTTATAAACCATAAGCAGAATTTTAAAGTCAATTCTGAATGACACAGGTAACCAGTGTAGTGACATCAAAACTGGAGAAATGTGCTCGGATTTTCTTTTTCCTAGTTAGGATTCTAGCAGCTGCATTCTGCACTAGTTGCAAACAATTTATGTCTTTTTTTGGGTATTCCTGAGAGGAGTGCGTTACAGTAATCTAGTCGACTGAAAACAAAAGTGTGAACTAATTTCTCAGCATCTTTCAATGATATAAGTGGTCTAACTTTTGCTATGTTTCTTAAGTGAAAAAATGCTGTCCTAGTGGGCTGATGAATATGCGATTTGAAATTCAGGTTACAGTCAACTGTTACCCCTAAGCTTTTTACCTCCATCTTGACTTTTAATCCTAATGCATCAAGTTTATTTCTGATAACCTCATTGTATCCATTATTGCCAATCACTAAAATTTCATGTTTTCGCTTTATTTAGCTTGAGAAAATTACTATTCATCTATTCATAAACACAAGTAAGACATTGTGTTAGTGAATCAAGAGAATCGTGGTCATCAGGTGCTATTGATAAATACAGCTGTGTGTCATCAGCATAGCTGTGGTAGCTCACATTGTGCCCTGAGATAATCTGACCTAACAGAAGCATGTAGATTGAGAAGAGCAGCGGACCCAGGACAGAGCCTTGTGGAACACCATATAGGATATCATGTGTCTTTGAGTTGTAATTACCACAACTAACAAAGAATTTTCTCCCTGCCAGGTAGGATTCAAACCAATTTAAGACACTGCCAGAGAGGCCCACCCATTGACTAAGGCAATTTCTAAGAATATTGTGATCAATGGTGTCAAATGTGGCACTCAGATCTAAGAGGATGAGAACAGATAAACGGCCTCTGCCTGCATTTACCCGCAAGTCATTTACTACTTTAACAAGTGCAGTTTCTGTGCTGTGATTTGTTCTAAAACCTGACTGAAATTTATCAAGAATAGCACGTCTATTGAGGTGGTCATTTAACTGCATAATGACTGCCTTCTCTAGAATTTTACTTAAGAAAGGCAGGTTAGAGATGGGTCTAAAATTTTCAAAGGCAGAGGGGTCAAGATTATTTTTCTTGAGTAGGGGTTTAACTACAGCAGTCTTAAGACAGTCTGGGAAGACCCCCGTATCTAATGACGAATTTACTATGTCAAGAAAATTATCAATTAGCACGCCCGATACTTCTTTGAAAAAAACTTGTTGGTATTGGGTCAAGGACGCAGATAGAGTGTTTCAGGTGAGAAATTATTTTATGTAAATCAGGTAAATCTATCCTGGTGAAAGAATTTAATTTGTTTATGACGGAGTACTGGGGCTTAGGAGGATCCGCAGTGTTGGGGAGATATTCTATGTTATTTCTAATATCATTAATTTTTTTGATTGAAAAATACAGCAATAGACTCACAGGTTTTACTGGAAGTATTTTGGAGGCATTCCTTTGCGTTACCTGGGTTTTAGCAGACAATCAATCGTAGAAAATGAGACTCTGGGATTACTAGCATTGTTATTTATAATTTATAATCTTAGAGAAACAGCAGTGCCTCGTAAGACAGACTGTGTTATTGTGTTCTGTTATTTTAACCTTCAGTATTTCATAGTGGATAGTTTAGTTTTCCTCCATTTACGCTCAGCTCTACAGCATGTTCTCTTTAAATCAGACACTCTTTGGGTCTTCCATGGTATAACAATGCTAGAAGATTTTTTAACTGTCTTTTCAGGGGCAATTATGTCAACAACAGCTCTCACTTTAGTATTAAATCTTTCCACCTTACTATTTACATTATCCTCGCTATTACAGTTGGCACTATAAATGGACTGATTGCTTAGAATGTTTGTAAGTTTTAAAGCTGCTGATGAGTCAAAGAAGCGTTTTTTAACAATATGCTTCTCATGAATGTTTTCTATCATTATTTCTATATTAAATAGTAGAAGAAAATGGTCTGATAGACCAATATCAATGACCTGCCTTACATCAAAGAGGAGAGCTGATTATTGTTACAGTGATTAATTCCTTCTGTACAGACTCAATAAAAGATGTTTTATAGCATTGAGAATCATATGTGTTTTATTCTTTTGGAGAAGATTGTATTTTCTGTCCTAAAACACTTATTGTCAAAGATATTATTAAAAGTTTGAATATTTGATAGAGCATGTTAAGTACCCTGAGATAAATGTGTGTGTGAGTATATGCATATGAAATACCTGGTGCTGCCTAGGGACATTCATATAATCAGTTAAGGTCAGAAAGCAAA
Source organism: Erpetoichthys calabaricus (assembly GCF_900747795.2). Classification (NCBI taxonomy): domain Eukaryota; kingdom Metazoa; phylum Chordata; class Cladistia; order Polypteriformes; family Polypteridae; genus Erpetoichthys; species Erpetoichthys calabaricus. Next base: position 68,994,681 of record NC_041403.2, read on the forward strand.
TATTCATGTGTGTTTTAAATGCTGACCCTTTTGTCTTTGCTGGCTGAAATGCAAGCATCTCATTCATCATCTACACTACCTTCCAGATAACTATAAGCGCCACTGCTCTAATGTAACCGTTTTTGGAATTATTAACATACTTATCATCATCATTATCATTATCATCACTGTAAGACATTTCTTGTTCCCATTTCTCAAAAATTCCTCCTATTTTATATCCTAATAGCCATCCCCTGCAGCTCCGCCCATATAGTAGTGAAACAGGACAGTGTGTTGGGCACCACCCGGCTCCCTACTTCTGACATCACTGCCCCCTCCCATCGTCCCGCAGCCTCTCTCTCGGATTAGCATGAATATATCGCTCCTACAAGTGAACTATGATTCTTAGCACAATGAGAGAAGTCGCAAAATCAACCAGAATGTTCAAGCAAATTCTAGAAAAAAACCCAATCTAAATCTGTTAAATAGTTCTCTTGTTCTCTAGCAAAGTGGAGGTAAGGAACGCCAGAGGCTGGCACGTGAGTGAGGAGGGCCCTACCCCACTCCCCTCTGCCCACTGCATCTCTCTTGGATTCACGCAAAGAAATCGGTACCGCAAGCGAACTATGATACATAGCATAATGAGAGAAGTCGCAAAATCAACCAGAATGTTCATGCAAATTATAGAACAAAATCAGTTAAGTAGTTCTCTCATGAAAAACAGACAGACACAGACAGACAGACAGACAGACGTTGGATTTTATACTGTATATACTGTATAGAGATTATCATGCCTCCTCACAGCAAGGCTCTTTAAATTATACCCATGATGTACCCATGATGTACAATGGTAGTAAGGACAATACTTTCCTCCTAATGCTGTGATATCTTCCTTAGACTTCCTTAAAGATTTTTTTTTTCCTGATCCAAGAACATGCCACATACAATTGCTCATGTGAGAAACAGCACTAGGTCAAATCACGCTGAAACTGTTTGGTGTGATAACATGGTTTTGCAGCCCAAGCCACTACCATTCCATTTATTGGGGGAGCTTTTTAAAGGCTTTAAGGTATAGATTTTAAGTTTTATCAACAGAAACATGCATGAAACATTTCATAAACTCTGAATGAACCATTTCAAGCGATACATTTTTTGCACCCCTAATACAACCACACTTCCCAATGAAATTTTTGAAACTCCACGCTGCCTTAATTTTAAGTTAGCTCATGGTTATTATAAATGTAAAATTTTAAAGATCAGCTCAACCGTTTTGGAATAATTCATAGTTTTTGGATTGCCATTCCCTGCATTACAATCCATATTCCTGATGAAATTTTTGAAACGCCACATAGCCTGTGGATTAATGGCAACCTACATAAAGGTTTTTGTGAAAGTCACTTTAACCATTTAGTGTATGCGTGACTGGCAAACAAACAGACAAGATGTGATCTGAGGGGTGAAATGAAGTCCTTGGTGTGCAAAATTAATAAATTACATCAAACAAAGCTAAAAAATTCAAAAGACAGACAGATGGTATTACAATTTTATTTATATAGGCACATACACACTGTAGAAAGCAAGTAAGTTCATCAATATTCAACAATTCACTATGATCTGTATATTGAATACATTTTGCACTCATATATACATTTATATACAGTATATACTAGCTGTACCCCGTGGCTTCGCCCACATAGTAATAAAACAGGACAAACTTTAAAAACCAATAGACATTGGCACTGTATGTGATCGTTTTCAGTTCTGATGGGCAGGCCCGGTCTTAGGTATTATGGGGCCCTAGGCGAAAGAGGGGTCCAGGGGCCCCCTGAGGGGGGCAGAGCCCCCCTGGAAGCTCTGTGAAATGCGTGAAAATTAGACCAAGGAGTCGATCCTGGGCCCTCCAGACTCCGGGGCCCTAGGCAGTCGCCTACTTCGCCTATGCCTAAGGCCGGGCCTGATTGGGACAAATAACGCTGTAGTATATTTAAGTATATATGACAATTGCTCACTCGGACAATTTGTTTTGGGGGCCCCCAAGAAGGCGGGGGCCCTAAGCTATAGCTTGTGTAGCTTATACGTAAATCCTACACTGCTGATGGGAGAGCATTCCCCGCGTGGAGAGAAAAGCACATGGCCATGATATCTCTGGTAATCAGCAGCTACCCAGTAAAACACATGGAGCTCTGATCTCTCTCTCAAAAAGTCAAACATTACTCCTTAACAATCTGTAGATGATAATGTCTGTTGAACAAACAGGTATCGCTAGCTAAGCAGAGGCAAGGTGCACTCAATACATGGCGAGACGTAGACCAATTCGAACAGAGGCTGGTGAGTGAATGAAGAAGGCCCCGCCCCCCTGCTCTCGGCCCACAGCCACTCTCTTGTATTTGCATAAATACATCGGTACCGCAAGCGAACTATGGTACTTGAGCGCAATGAGAGAAGTCGCAAAATCAAGTTCAAGCAAATAATAGAAAACAACCAGATCTAAATCCATTAAGTAATTCTCTCGTAAAAAGCAGACAGACATACAGACAGAACGCGCTTGGACCACGAAATTTTTAAAACCGTTTCTTAGCGAGCACCTATGGGCCAAAGGTAACCAACATTCCAAATTTCAAGTCCTCATAGTTCAAGAGACTTTGTGATGGGTGAGTCAGTGGTATTTGGCTTTTATATATATAATATACAGTATATATATAAAGTATATACATAAAGTGCTGTATATATATATATATATATATATATATATACTGTATATTTATAGCTGGAAATTCACAATATAGAAAATGAATCACGTATCTTGAAAGAGTTTATTATTACTAAGCTTTTGACTCCTATCAGGAATCATCATCCGAAGAAAATAATAATAATAATTCTTTACATTTATAGAGCAGTTTTCTCAATACTCAAAGCGCTTTTCAGACTCCACACAGGGAGGACCTAAGACGTAACCCATGATGTTCTCCTTACTGTGAGGCAGCAGCGCTACTGCTGCACTAACTATTAGTCTTACAGGTATCCAAGGCAATATATAGCAAAAAAGGAGAAGAGGGTAAGTTAATGTGACTGATGAGCTGGGGTTTGAAGCGTGTTCTTCTTTTCAAGCCTGCACGTGTTGGGTTCATGTTCAAATTTCTGTTAATGGTATTTTCATTGGATAGCCACGTTTCAGCCAATTCTCTGCCACTTTTAGTGTTAGCCATGAATTTTACTTGCACTGAGTCCCATTTAATTGTGTGTCCGGTCAAACTTGAATGTATGTAAATAAGAGACCATTGCAATGTTCCTGCACACGTGTTGTGAGTGTTTTTGATATTTGTCCAACGTATACAGCTGGACATGAACCATATGGTATGCCCCAAACTGTTTTACGTGTCTCTGCTGCTGATTTCTTGCATTTAGCATTGAAAAGGACCATGTGCAAAGTGTTTGTAGGTATGTTCACTATTTTGATGCCTGATCTGGACGGAATAAGTGTTGTACCTTCTGATACTCCATGATGATAAGGAATTGTATGTCAGGTGGGATGGGGGAACATGTTGGAGTCGATTGTTTGCTGGGATCTCTGGCGTCTTTGGGTAGAGGTTTGATGTGAACAGTTGGAAAACTCTTCTGAATAGTGTCTTAGCGCAACTAAAATAGAGGGGTGTTTATGTTTTCGAATGACACCAAATTACACTTTCTATGCTTTTTGATTTCTATATTTCAGATTTATTTTTGTAAAGATGTTTACTTTGGATACACAGTATAATTTCTTTACCAACTATATATAATCTGACAGTGTAAGATATCTCTTCCAAAAAGATTCTATAGGCCATGGGTCATCATTGAAAACAGAAATTTAACAAACATTTAACAAATATTTTTGAAAAACAATCCTCTTTTTTTGAACTGCTTCAAAACAGTAAAGCTAGAAATACTAATTGAAGATATTTTATAAAATTTTCTTTCTGGGTGTTACTGATACATTCACTGACACCTTCCTATGGAAATAAGAATCATGTTGAAAGTGATTTTTTTGGTAAATTGTGAAACTTATTCTGCTGCACAATATATTTACAACATAATTCTGTATACATTCAAAAAGAGAAATTCCTGACCCTTATTTTGGGGGATAATACATGAATATTGAGTGAAGTATGATCAGGTTATAGCCAGTTAAATTAAAGTAGCAGGAAACAGACCTAAATAAAGCTAAGTTTTAAATATCAAACTTAAAAATGATTACTGAATACAGGCTAAATATAAAATTATTATCTGTGCCATGACTGTTTTTGTTGGTGTTTTCTGCATTGTGGCTTTGAGGCAGAACTGTTAGGAGAATGATCTTTCCACGATACAGTTTGCAACAATGAACCTGATCCATTCATAGAAATATTTACTCCCTGTTTTACACAGTATACCTTTATATATATACTGTATATATATATATATATATATATATATATATATATATATATATATATATATATATATATATATATATATATATATATATATAAAGAGAGGTTTATATACAGTGTAGGCAAAAGGCTGCAGCAGTGGACTCAAATGCTAGGTTACTAGTTCATCCCCTTCATTTGTGCATCAGTGGTAAGAGTACATTTAAGCTATTGTATAATATTTCTATACTATAACTGTAAATCATTTCTGGCAGCAGTATACAAGTTAAAGGGTTTTATTTTGTTTTTAAAATTTGTGAAGATAAAACCTGTTAACTGAAAAATCATCCTTTTTACATGAAGCACATTAATGACATGTGCCAGGACTTGTGTCAATACAGCAAACTATTTTTAAAGCTGTTAATGAAATGATTTTTATACATCTGAGTTTTTACTTCAAAAATGCTATTTTTGAAGTGTTTTAAAGAATCCTAATAATATTATTAAGTGTCCAACAAAAAATAGAAATAGTGGTTGAATTAATAGATGGATGGTTTGTCGATTAACATTGTATCAGTTGTCAACAATATATTAAAAATGCTTTTTTTTAATATTAAAGCTAAATAAGGATCTACCTCTTGTTACTGCAAGTATTTTATCTTTTTTGACTTGTATTCTTTCACAATTAAACACTTCACGAACCAATATCAATCATTATTGATCTTCAGTGGCAATGACAGCATCCAAGAAAAGGCAGGCAGGAAGCAATCTTGGGTGGAGTTCTGCCACTTAGTCACACATTTACTTTCATTCACACAAACCAATGCAAAGTCACATTTTAAACTAACATGCATGTCTTAGTGATCTGGGAAGAAACTGGTATATCCTGGGAAAATACCGTGGAAACAGAAGGGACAATGTACAAATACCACCCTGCAACAGCACAGTGAAACAAGATGCCGATGTCTAGACATTTCTAGAAAATATACCGACATTCAAAATTGCATATTGATATATTTTTCCTTGCCCCTTTTATTTCAAAACGTAAATGACAGAAGACATAAGTTAGTTTTAAATATTGAATTAATTGTCTAGAAAAAAAAATGTTGACAAGAACTGTTGTAGCCACATGAAGAACTGGGATGAATGTGTAAAGAATGTAACCTGCAATGATAAGCTTATAGATGTTCATCTTTTTGAAGAGAGAGCAGTTTACAGTAAGGGATGAGCCCCTTACTGAAATGTAATTTCATCATGGTAACAACTGATTTATTTTAATATTCTTTCAATCCTAGAATAACATGATATAGATGGGAATTTCACTTCAAAAGAATTGTAAATGACAAGGCCACGCTAATTTCACGTGCTTATAGTGATCACAGTAATTGTTACGGATTTTTAAATATTTAAGTGTGTTTAGTAAGAACAATATTTTTACGTTTGCCACTCAATAACTTTACGTATCAAAAAATGCCATATTCAAAAATCTTGATCTTGTTAAAAGAGATTGGCAGCATTGCTGCCCCCACCACACCACGAGCCACCTGGATTGGGACAGTGTGAGGTTTTTAAATTGTGGCTGGAGTGACAGTCCTGTCACCAACCCACAAGTTTTCCCTGCAAATTGGAGGACCTGCTTGCAAAGCTGGATGCAGATTAATGTCATACCCAGGATGAAGCAATTGCAGGGTAAGGGCTTTGCTCAAGGGCCACCGGAATAGAGTCACTTCTGGCATTTACTGGATTTGAACTGGCAACCTTCTGACTGCTGCCACAGATCCCTAGCCTCAGAGCCACCACTCAGGAAAAACAAAGGGCTTAATAAGTTCAGAAGCACAAGATTCTAAATAATACTAAAGAAATATTTGTAATTTTGCTGTGATGAGGAGATCAGGAGTGTCATATTTAGTTATTTTTTATTTTACACATGTAACATACATTTTATCACTCTTCCAGCTGTACTTCATAAACTTAGGACATTTTGTTTCATAATAAAAAAAGACTTTGGGAGTTCAATGGAAGAAAAAATGTCCTGATATTCCAAGAACTCATTTTGTGTGTGTGTGTTTGTGTGACACTGGTAAAAATAATGTGAACATGGTAATTCAAAAAGACACAGGGCAAATCTTACGAAACTTCTTCCCATACAGGTTTGAAAATGACATAACAACAAAAAAAAAGCTTCTCTACTATGTGTTTCAAGTCAGCACCTACTAGCCCAAAGACCATAGCAGCTGTGTGACAAAAGCTGCAGGTTTCTGCTCTGTCCTCCTCTAATTTTAACATAATTAATGGGTTTCCTCCGGGTGCTCCGGTTTCCTCCCACAGTCCAAAGACATGCAGGTTAGGTGCATTGGCGATTCTAAATTGTCCATAGTGCGTGCTTGGTGTGTGTGTGTCTGTGTGCGCCCTGCGGTGGGCTGGCGCCCTGCCCGGGGTTTGTTTCCTGCCTTGCGCCCTGTGTTAGCTGGGACTGGCTCTAGCAGACCCGTGACCCTGTAGTTAGGATATAGCGGGTTGGATAATTGATGGATGGATGGATAATAAAAAAAATCGTGAGTAAAAGAAATTACTACATAATTTGTATAGTTACAGATTAATTACTTCATTAATTAATCATTCAAACTTAAGCCAAAATGTTTAAATCAAGATATTTAATGTTTTGGTTATATTCAAAATTTTAATAAAACATACAAGGGTGGGCAAAGTAGGTTTACAGTTGTCTGTATGGAAAAAGACACGCAGGTTATGATTATTACAATAGCTTTATTAACCCAAAAGAATGAAAAAAAATGGCACAGTGCACTGATACAGGTTGTGTGTAACAAAGAAATCAATAATAATACAAATTAATAAATATAAATAATATAAGAATAAACTCTGTGTTTCGCTTACTCAGTAAACTTTAGTAGTATGGCGTCTTGCATATATTTTGGTACGTTCACACCTTTTACTGAACTAAAGTTGCAAATATGGAGAAAGTCATTGCTGGCTAGATTTTTGGCTTTAAAAATTGAAGTTCTTCAAATTTTCAGCATTATTTTGCAATAAACTTCACATCCAAGTTTCTGAAAATCATTTAAGTTGTGGCAATCTTTATCTTTTTTTTTCTTTGCGAAAATAACTAGCATGGGAACTACATGAGCAAACTGATGAATTTAGTCACATTTTAGACAATTGTTAACTGAATTCTGACCAGTAATTTTTATGGCATGTGGTAATTTACCATGTGTATGAATATCTCTGCTACTTCCATCTGCAAATCTCTATATTTTAATTATGTCTCCTCTCCTGTAAGCTTTTATCTATCTGGATGTCATGTTAGCTTTTAATTAGTTTCTAAATAACAGCACCACTTGATCATAATGGTTTGATGTGAACATCCAAGCATTTGAAGTCCTAACACTATGAAGAATACACTATGAAAGATGGAGACAATATCAAATATGCAAATATTACCCTGTATACATAGCATTTGTCTGTGTATATATGTATATATATATATATATGTGTGTTTGTGTGTGTGTGTGTGCGTGTGTGTGAACATGGGTGTAAAAATGATTTATTGATTGAACTCATGAGCAAAGCAGTTATGCTGAACTTCTGCTGTTGAACCAGTTACACATGTAATGACAAACATCTGTTTGACACCGTGCCCTCCATGATCTTTAAAGAGCCTTTTCACAATAAACAGACACCTTTCTGGAATGTGCATACTATGTAGCCAGTGGACGACTGCTTTGTTTCATGAAATATTTTTAAACATTCTGAAGAAAAACAGATGCAAGCATGTATGATATTCAATAGGCAATGTCGCATGTGCTATCAAGCAATGCAGCAGCCCATCTTGTATGGGCCCAGCTGAGATGGGCACATGTCACTGATCTCTTCAGATTTCTACATTGGCTCTCTGTAGCAGCACACATTAACTTCAGATCCCTAATGCTTGCCTACAGAGTAGTCAGTGGGTCAGCACTTGTGTATATGGAGACACTGGTGAGGTGCTATATGCCTGCTTGCCCACTCAGGGCTGCCTGTGAACAGCGTCTGGTGATGCCACCTCTGTGTGGTATCAAGTCTCCATCCAGACTCTTTTCCTGCATAGCTCCTAGGTAGAGGAATGAGATGCCCACTTCCATCCGAACTGCTGACTCCCTCAATGTATTTAAGAAGCAACTGAAAACCCAACTGTTCTGTGAAAATCTGTCAAATTGATTGAAAAGAAAAGAAATTTTGATCTGTGAGCTTTCATATTGTTGGTTGGTTTGTTGTTACATCAAGTTTAATTGCTTTATTAATTGTTAATCTATGATTGTAAATTTATTAATTATCACTTGCGGCAATCAACGTTTGTTACCTGTCCTATTACACTTGCTGAACAAACAGGCCCTCGGCTAATGTTACTGGATTATGTTTGCCTCTTTTGTAAGTCACTTTGGATAAAAGTGTCTGCTAAGCAAATCAATGTACATGTAAATTTTGTTTTGCTTTTGAGCCTGACCTGTGAAAATAATTTATATATTCTATTAAGATGGGTATCCTGCCTCAGACTTAAGCGTATATGATAATGTGGGTATAACTAAAATGCCAAGACATGTTTTTCACTGGGCTCTGGCTATAAAGTAATATATGGCTCTTGGCCTGTGGAATTCTTTGATATATTTTTTCTTTCCTAAGCACTTATTTTAATAGTTTTAAGTAATTGTCCTGCAGCTCTCTTCATGTTGAAGATCTAACAGGTCGGGTTAGTGAAAGTATGTAGATGCAGGTGATACGATTACCCTTTGATATGTCACACCCACTGTGTTCCTAATTGGACTGTTGTTAGTTGCTAGCAAAACTATGAGTGTTAAACTTCATCACCAAAACACAATAAGGAAATGGTAAGGAGTGAGCCAGGTGTTTCAGAGCATAACTTCATGTTGCGACAGTGCCGGAAATACTTGAAGTTGAGATGTTATCAGGTGTGTCCATTCCATTTGGAGGAAACACTCAAATGCTTGCCAGCAAAACTGCCTGCAGGCTTCTGAACTAGAGGAGAAGCAGTTCCTCTGGCCTTTCTGTTTCATCATAAATAACTTTGTGGTTTCAGGTTTGATAACCTGCCCTTGAGCCTATACAGCTAGTTAATATCCATGCCTTTAAAAACATTTACTTGTTTCTATGGTATTGATATTGATTATTACTAACTCTGAGTGGATTATCTGTACCTATCACATCAGAACAAAGAAAAAAATACCAACATATGTGAGAAAAAATAATACTGAGCTGACCCTCAAATCACTGTAGGCTATTGTCTTATGGGGCAGTCACTCAATTTTATTCATCACTCTATTCAGTATATAATTAACTTTGTTTCTTTGTTGAATAGCAATATCAGTCTGTAATGTTGAAATGATTGATTGTTTAACATTTAGCGCAGTAAATTCTACTATTCATCCATTACCAAACTCTCTTCATAAAGTCTAGGATCTCAGAGTGTAGTAAATTAATGTGAACTTTTCCAAAATTTAAAGAAACATTTTGTAGTAAACTGTATATCGAGAAATCATAATGCACATGAGATGTTGTCCATCCATTTCCTGTTCAGTGCTCATTATTGTGGAGTCTATGCGAGAAGTAAGGCAAAAAACAAATTTCAGTGTGATGTCAGGTAGGGAAGAACCCTGACATCCCCAAAATGAAAATGTAGAATATGAAATCTTAACATAAATGACACACAAGACAGAAATTAAACCGAAATCCTAGCAGTTTAAGACAGACATGATGTACCTCAGGCCACTATTAAGATAATACTGTATGTAGAAATATTATGATTTGTCTTACTTGATAGACTGTTGGATATGTACATAGTGGTGACATTCCTAACATACAGTAAGCAATAAATATCCATAGCATTTATAGAATTCCCACCTGTTTAAAGAGCCATGGTACCCATTGACCTGAAGAAGAACTAGACAACCTAATCCGAATATGTGTTTAAATGTCAATCCGTCTGTTTTTGAGTCACTATTTCCTTTCCTGGGTGAGGAAATACAGCCTAACCATAGTGAACAGAGTGTAAGGCACGAGCCAGCCACAGGTGAACAGGTATCATTTAAAATGGCTTTTAGGAATTTGCAATACAGTCACATGACAGAGGTTTATAGGACAATAGGGGCCAAAAAACAGAGATGTTCTGTCAGAGGAGAAAGACCCTTTCAGAAGCTGATGTAGGTGGTAGGGTGCTGTTTAGAGGTCTGTTCTCCTCTTACTTGTAATATGTTTAATGGTGTCTTCTGGATTGAGAGGAGTGTACTGGAGCTAGCCATACAGCCTCTTTCTTTAAGGACAAACTGGGATACACTGTGGATTTGGTGGTCCTTTCTATTATGCAAGTTGGTAAAGCCTTTTAGGGGCATGCTTTACCTACATGATGGGCAAAGCTGGGCGACTCACTATATAATTCCATAAGTGGGGAATAAACATTTGTTATCTTTAATTGGGAGAATTTTAGTTTTATTTTAAGCTTCAGCAAATTCTGAATTTAGTTACATGAACTTTGATAGCCTACCTTCATGTTTATGCCAAAAGCCTGAAGATATTGCATGTATAGTATGCATTCCAGCATTCTTCCCCAGGCTATGAATGTAAGGATTAATTTAAGTGGTTATGGTGATATCATTGCATGCACTTCTGGCAAAATGTAAAAAAAAAGATATTGACTAGTTTGAGCATCTTTTAATTGAAATGAAACCCCAAATTAACCAAATGTCCTTGCCTCAAATCAAGAAAATAAGAATAAGAAGGAACAGTTCTAGTCTTTTAATATTTTTTCTAAAATAGTTACCTAAATTAATTATTTTTAAAAGTACGTTTACATTTAACTTCATTTACGTTCATACAACATTACCACATCACTTCTAGTGTTAATTCCTTTGTCTGTAAAAAAAACACACAAGAAGCAAGGTTTAAGTCAATGGTCTTCTGGGAAAAGCTCCACACATGACAGTACTGCTAGTCACGGGAATACCATCTCTTCATTCTCCTTTGATATCCGGTTCCAGCAAAGTCTCCTTGCACCACTACTCAGCCTGACACCTTGCCTCGCGGGGATGTTTTGTGAAGAACTCCCACATAATTCTGAGTTTTCAGGCAGTAGACATACTTAAAAAATCCACAAAGTCTTTCCGACGCACCAGGTGTTGAAACCTTACATCATGAAAGGTACCTGAAAACCTTCTAGAGTGCCATTTGTATGTTAATTTTAACAACATAAACATTTTTTAAAACTTAATCACATGCATTCCATGCTACACTGAGCACATGACTGCAGGAATTAGTATCACTCAGATGTTTCCTTGTAACAAGTTAACAAGAAATAAGAAGAAACATTCTTGGTGGAAAACACAGAATAGCAAAGCAGACTGAAGTAATAAACTGAAAAAGCAATTTTAATTTGCTCTCTTTTCTTTATTCAGCCTAAATATTTTTTATTAAAATTTTCTTTGAATACTTGTAAAAAATAATTGATTTAAATGATATAATCTCATGTTTGAGTGTTTGCTATGAATAACAACTGTAAATAGTGCCAAGTGCTTCCTCTACTTGCCAATAGCAATCACCTGTTACTGCCAACTACAGTACTGCCTCTAGAGATTTGCCAACTTGTTTCCTTAACCCTGACCAACAGTACCATCCATCCATCCATCCATCCATCCATTTTCCAACCCGCTGAATCCGAACACAGGGTCACGGGGGTCTGCTGGAGCCAATCCCAGCCAACACAGGGCACAAGGCAGGAACCAATCCCGGGCAGGGTGCCAACCCACCGCAGGACACACACTAACACACCAAGCACACACTAGGGCCAATTTAGAATCGCCAATCCACCTAATCAGCATGTCTTTGGACTGTGGGAGGAAACCGGAGCGCCCGGAGGAAACCCACGCAGACACGGGGAGAACATGCAAACTCCACGCAGGGAGGACCCGGGAATCGAACCCAGGTCCCCAGGTGTCCCAACTGCGAGGCAGCAGCGCTACCCACTGCGCCACCGTGCCACCCCCCCAACAGTACCAATCAAATGGTAATTTTCATCATGTGAGCTTATTTTATTACTTCTACATTTAAGCCCAGTACAAGACAGTTTTTTCTGCTCTGAATTTTCATTTATAGACCTTGCCACACATGCGTAAATGAGAGAAAACCTCAGGGCTTATTATAAGGTGATTCCACCCCGAGTCTGGAGTTGGCACAGTCATTTACTGCCTCTACACTCTTTCCACCTGCAGACCAGAAGATCATCAACAGGAAGATGCTGACATCACTTCTGGTTCCAGAGACACAGAACTCGCCTCTTCCTGCCAGAACTCCTCAAATATGGCATCACCACCATAACTCAGCAGTCGCATCTACAAAGCTGTCACTTGACAGCCTGGCTGTGCATTTTTCAAAAAGCCTTTTTTTCAAAAGTACCAAATTATACAGGATTCACAATTTGGTGCCCCAATGATTCATCTGGTCTGCCTCTTTTTGTATTCACAACCTGTTAAAATGCAGTATAGCACTGTTTAGCTTTTTAAGATCACAGTGAATGCTCTGATTAAAAAGGTGCTAAAAGAATACTGAATTTGCATTGTACCTTAGAACTTCAATAATTTGGAATATTTTGGGTATCTAATGGAACACTTACCAACAGGTTGAATGGTAATTTACTTAAGAACCAGGTATCTATCTACTTTGATGAAAGTGTTAATATACACTGGTGAAATCTGGCTTCAGTCGATATACCTAATATCCAGTCACACTGTAAGCCTCCATACACTTTTAAATATTGTCACACACATGCAAGTAGGAGGCAGTTAAAGGGCTTGAGTAATGGTAATACCACATCAGACCAGGGGGTGGTAGGGTGTGCTGACTGTCTTTCTCAGCTAATTACAGACCATTCCCAGGAAATCCCACCAGGATCCAGTGCATTTGATTTTGCCACTTCCGGTCCCAAGGCCTTTGATGACATCACTTCTGGTTCCGGCCCCGATCACATCACTTCCTCTCCGGGCCTTTAAAGCCGCCATCTTACCTCCAGTCTGGCAGTTCTGTTTTGGACTCAGTCTTGTGAATATCTCTGTTCAATTACTTTCAAACTTTTGCAGCCAGGATATAATATACGGGTGGCTGCCCCAAACCTTTGTAATGTCTGGAGTGTATTCCTTGTCACAATATATAGGCACCATGGTGATGCAGTGGTCATTCCTGAGTTTGATCACCAGTCAGGGAGCTGCCTGTAAGCAATCTACACTTGCTCCCCATCAGTGCTGGAAGTTGAACAAAATTACCAGTGGTACTCTGTTTAGTCGGCATCCTCCTCATCCTTGCCTTTTGTTTTTACTTTTACATGATATATTAGTTCCCTCGAAGCTTTGAATGTCATTATATACTAAAATTCAATTGAAGAACAGGTAGGGGGCAAGGGAAGGGGTTTGGTTCTGTTGAAACTTCCAAGGTCACTGGTACTGCTATCTATCTCAGTTTTATCTCCTATTTTCTTCCAGTATTTCAAAGTAATCTGTGTTAGGTTAATTGACAACATTAAACTGCCCCTACATTAATGAATGAGTGCTCATATGTATGCATTTGTGTGTGTGAGGATGTACCCTGTGGTAGACTGGCTGATCTTATAGGGTTTAATCGTGTCTTGAGCTTGATGCTGCCAAGATAGCTTTTGGTCACTAACACCATGAACTAGATTAAACATTTTTGATCAAGAATGTATAAATAATCTATCTATCTATCTATCTATCTATCTATCTATCTATCTATCTATCTATCTATCTATCTATCTATCTATCTATCTATCTATCTATCTATCTATCTATCTATCTATCTGTCGTGAATGATTAAACTGGCAACAATAAAGAGTTTGGGCACCTTGAATGAGAAAATAACAAAAAAATCATGCAGCAATTTGCAGAAATGACTTCTTACATGTGAGTTCCCAAGTGAACTCAGACAACATGGCTGGCCGATTTCCTGGTTAAGAGAAAGATGAGAGTGCAGGTGGACAGACATGAAAGTGACATCAGCAACAGAGAGGCTGTCAATCTTCCATTCTGCAGAGGAAAGAGAAGAGAACGCATTAAAACATAGCAGTACCTCTGGTCGAGCAGGTAATTACCATCAGCAAAGCCCTTAAACTCCGTACTTCATATCCTAAACTAATGAGGCACTGAGTCTTTTAAGAAATGTTAGGTCTTTCTGATTCTTTTGATTGTTTATTGATAAATATCTGTTCTTAATAACATTTATTTGCAATACATTTTCACATTTGTTACTACTATTGTTTTTATTATTATTTGTTGTTATTATTTATTTATTACTATCTATCTTAAATTAGTACTATCTATTCACTTACCTATTATTTATTATTCATTTATTTATTTATTTATCAGTTCATAATATAGTATAGTTCTTTATCTGTCTTGTCCTGTGTTGCACCGCAGACCTGGAGAATGTTATTTTGTGCCACTGTATGCTGCAATACTGTGTATGGCTTGTATGACAATAAAGCCATTTGACTTAACTTAGCATGACTTGAAATAAGGGTATATACATATAAAATAAATGACAAGTACCTGAATGTAATAAAAATAAAAAAAACTTTGAGTTACATTTATTTATTGATCAGTGTGACACACGTATAGAACCTGCAATGCCAAGATACATCCACACTTGATGAGGCACAGAAAATCATCACACCACCCCAGCAGTTTCCCATCCATCTGATCAGGGGTACACTGGGCAAACAGGTTTAAAAATTCAGACACTGCGGTTAATGACTGATCATGATAAGTCTTAGACTGTTTATTCAAGCATTATGACTGGCATGCTGACGGAATCAAAACAATTCAACTGGGAAAAGAAGACAGCATTAGACAGAATTCTGTTATGTCAGGAGGTGATGTGACTTTGAGTTAAACAATGATATAACTGCCAAGACTTCATCAGCTCATGTTCAAAACAAAAAGGGACAAGTGGCTGAGATGTCCTGAAGCTACTTTTTATCCGATTGGCTGCTGATTCAAGCTGTTCCACAGAGCAGCTTGTGTTAGACCAAATGACCAAGACTCTTAAGAGAGCATTAACCTTGGGAAATATGCTAATGTTGTTAAAGTCACTCTTAGAAAATCTTTCTTCTGAAGCTGTGTCTGTAAAATGTCAGCATACTTTAGAAGAAACAATGTATGTTCACATTCAAGCTAAGGATGTATGCTGTAGTAGATGAAAAAATAGAATTTGCCAAATGAAATGTAGTAAGGGAAATCTCGTAGCTCAGGTAGTATAGTATTATCATAATTTGAGATTATATGTGATGAAGTACACAATGGAGGCCTACTGGAGCACTCTAAATGCCGGTTTGGAGGTCAAAGGTTTTGTCAAATGAGAAAGGTTTGCAAAATAAACTGAGAGAATTACTAAATTCTAACAATGAATCTTCTTTCAGAAATATAGAACTTTATTTCATCATCTTTAGCTAGGCATAAGAGCCAATTCAAGTATGTTAATGAAAAAATGTTAAACTTACTTAAGTATTTGCTCAGCTAGAACAGAATGTTACAGCCACACAGATAACAGAAGATTATCTTCCATCCTCTGCAAGCTAATATTTTAATAGAACATCCCTAACACCCTGTTTTAACTTTGATGTAACTGTACAATAATCTCATTTACAATGATAGATTGCTTGCCTACAAAAGGAATGGTGTAGAGGCACGCAGTTTTCGAATCTAACTGTAAATGCACTCACTGAGAAAATTATCAGGAGCACTAGCAATCCAGGCTAGGGCCTCCTTTGGCTTTCAGTTCTATGAGGCATGGATTCCACAAGATGTTGGAAAACTTTCCTTGAGATTGTGCTCCACGTTGACATGATTGTATCATGCAGTTTGTCAGGTGCACATTCAAGCTGTGAATCTCTCATCCTGGCACATGCCAAAAGTTTTCTATTGGAATAAGGTCTGGTGACTGGGAAGGCCACTGAAGAACGTTGAACTCACTGTCATGTTCTTGAAACCAGTTTGAGATGACATTTGCTTTATGACATGGTGCATTATCATTCTGGGAATAGCCATTAGAAGATGGGTAAATTTTGGCCATGAAGGATTTACATAGTCCGAAACAATACGCAAATATGCCAATGCATTCAAGTGAAAACTGATTGGTATTAAGTGTGCAAACCACCACTACCAGCCTGGACTGTTGACACAAGGTAGGTCGAGTGCATGGATTAATTCTCTTGGCACCAAATTCTGACCTTACCATTTGTGTGCCTTAGCAGATTCATCAGACAAGGCTATGTTTTTCCTGACTTGAAATGTTCAGTTTTGTCAAGTCTGTGCCCACTGCAGCCCCAGCTTTCTATTCTTGACTGGCAGGAGAGAAACCTGATGTGATCTTGTGCTGTTGTAGCCCATCTGCCTCAAGATTCAACATGATGTACATTCTGAGATGCTTTTCTGCTCCCAGAGGTCATAGAGTAGCTATCTGAGTTACTGTAGTCTTTCGGTCAGCTTAAAGCAGTCTGGCCATTCTCCTCTGACGTTTTTCATCAACAAGACATTTCTATCCACAGAACTGCCACTCAATGGATGTTTTTTTCACCATTCTAAATAAACTCTGGAGACTCTGTATTGTGTGTGAAAATCCCAGGAGATCAGCAGTTACAGAAATACTCGAACCAGCCTGTTGGGCACCAACAATCATGCCATGGCTAAAATCACTGAAATCACATTTTGTTTTCACTATTCTGGTGTCTGATGTGAACATTAACTGAAGCTTCTGACCTGTATCGGCAGGATTTTATTCACTGCTCTTCTTCCACACAATTGGCTGATCAGATAATTGTATGGCTAAGCAGGCATACAAGTGTTTCAAAATGTTTTCAGTGAGCATACTAACGTATATACTGATATATAAAGCAATGTACATAGCAGTGGATGTCATGCTGATACAGATAAACATGTAGTAATTTAACTAGGATATGTAAACTTGAAACTGAATTAGAAAAGACAAGATGTTCTTTGTGTATATTATTGTATTTTTGCCTTTTTGTGTGAACTGTTTGTGCTTTGAATTTCACCAAAACTTGAAAAGAAAAGATACTTTGACCATGCATTTTCGTGTGTGCATTATGCTCAATCCTTAAACCTTTGCAGTATCTACAGTAGATAAATTTAAAATAGTATTATCTTGCTGTAAAGATGTTGTGTGTTAGGTTAAACTGGGGACTCCGTACTTCACCCTATGAGAGTGTGGATGTGACTTTCATTGTGCCCCATTCATTTATTCTACCTGGCACCTGATGCTCCCAAGACCCTGAACTGGATTAAGCAGATTTTAGGATGAATGAATAGAAATGCACCGGCATTTAACCTGAGGCTGCATCATGCCACATCTGTTAAATGTCATTAATCAGACACACAGTGTTTATTTAAAAATAGTCATTAATCACTTAGTAGTTTAATTTGTGAAATCTGTTAATTTAATATTCATACAAACTAAGTGGGTTCAGACAATAAATGACTAACTAATCAAATGAATGACTGAATGAATGAATGAAACTGAGCCTACTCATTGGCTGTGCTAGAGTCCCTAATATGACTGCACCACTCTTTGTGATTTTGTGTCAGCAGTGTGACTATTTGGCTATATCTGGGAGAAGCAGACAAGTTACATGTCTATCTGTAAACAGTTCAGAAGTCACAAAGAAGAATGAAAAACAATTAGCACAAACAGACTTCATCCACCAGACCATCTGTATAAAAGAAATGTTATTCAAATGAGTGAGTGAAGCTGGATGTGAGTACAAAGTAAAACAGACATCACACATCTTCATTATCCCACTTGTCTTGGAGCAATAAATGGAGATAATCCATTGTAAGATTCCAACACTTCAACATCTTTCTGTGTTTACTTTTTACATTTGGAACTGCATGAAGTGCTTTGATTACTATGAAATATGCACTGTAAAATGATTGAGTGAAGTAATAGGAGGCACAACAGGGATTAGACTAAGCATCTCTACAATATATGTACCAGCCGTAATCTTCTTCAAGTATTATGTCATCTCAGCACAGTTAATCATCCGCACTTCATCCTTTACATGTGCCTACTGACGATTGTTAATTAGATAGACTGTATGATTATTTGTAGTGCTGCTTGCTCACAGCACCTGATAACTGAGCAAGACTACTGGTTAGTTTGGGGTGTACATGAATGTGTTTTGTGATTGCAGTGCTTTCCTGCATGTCAAAAATGTAGTAGTATGTGTATTAGGTTATGAGTGAGCATAGGGGTGCAGTTGTGCTGTCCTTTATGGACTGGTGATCTGTTGGCTCCTGAACTGTGCCTGGTGCTGTAGGGGAATAAAGGGTTCAGACAGGTGGACATTTCTGCATACATTAGTCCAATGGGTAGTCATAGATGATGTTTAAAGAGATTGGGGCTCTGTCATAGATAAACAGATCAGGGATGTAGCCTTTCAGAAAGTGACAGAGAACAAAAACTAGTAAAGGGTAGATAAACATAATGACTCAGCTGGATGTCTGACAAGTGTCTTGCCCCAAACCTCACATTTGTTTATTTTTTTAAAGTTTATTGAGATGCAAATGAACATGTTTAAATCTATGCAGAGGGTGTAGCTCTGGTCTCCTGGGTATAAATCCCAGCCTGGTCATTCTCCCTTTCACTGTGCTGGGCTTCCACTAGGTACTGAAGTTTCTTCTCACATCCCAAAGACGTGCATGTTAGGTTATTTGAGCGACTCTGAATTGGCTCCACTTGACTTAGTGTGGCCATACGAGTGAATGGACACTGTGGTAACCTTCACAGATCGTTGCTACCACACTTCCCATACTGCTGGAATGGCATCCATCAAATGTGGCTTGGAATACATGTATTAGGGAAGTGAATAAATAAATATTCACAACTATAACTGATTAGTTAAGACTTTTATGGCTTGCAGGTTAGAACTTTTAAACAGAAAGAACAAAGGTACTTGATCTACAGTGATGATGTTACAATGCACTCCAATTAAACGCCATTTTTGGTCTCACTGTGCAACCCAAATCAAGTATTGTGCCTGTGCCTCAGCTCCTAAAATACTTGTGAACAATTGTACTATAAATTTGCACTTGGGCTGTATGTTAGTATCATGTTCAACTGAAAGGCACTATATTAAGCTGATTATGAAAATAAAAAAAAACATTTTAAGTTCCATTATTTTTATTTCGCATGACAGGGTAACTACTAGGATGGTTAGGTCTGAATTTTGTGAAGCATATCGTTGAACGTTTAATGTGTACAGGCAGGGTTAGGGCTTACAAAGAGAATGGATTACACTTTAAGGTTCATTATCCATGCAGCTCTGTATCATTTTCATATCTAATTAATAGTGGAGTAAAGAACTCTTGGAGGAAATTGTTTACATATTTAAGGTAAAACTAGATAAACTGTGAGGGATATCCCAAAGTACAGAAATTGAGGGCAACTTTTCATCCCCCATCCCTGGCTAGTCAGAATGCTCACCGACTACTGGCACCTAACTGGCTGCTTCAGTCATGTACACTTTCCTAAATCTCTGCACCAATCCTCTTAACGATTGTGAGCTATTTCTGCAAGAGTCATCAAGATCCTCAGGCCTAAATCTCAGACAAAGACCATCTGCCTCTGTTCTGGAGAGCATAGCCTTCTGAGAAAAGCCAAGGAGAGTTGCCGCTTAACGAGTGAGCAGAGGCTGACAAAAAAAAAGGTAAGCTATCATTCCTGATTCCTATTGTTATTCTTCAAAAAGATCCAAAATCCAGCATTAATGAAATGCAATTGTAATACTTTTAAATGTCCTGGCTACTGGTAGTAATTTCTTGTTTTGAATTCTCGTTTAAATTTTTATGTATTACTAAGTAAATCAACCTACTCAGAAATATATGCATCAAATTAGTTATACTTGATTGATGAATTGGACAAGTGCATTAGAAAATGATGAACAAATTGGTGGATGAACTTATTAAAAGGCCTAACTGCTTTGAAACTGCTTATTCAGTATAGAAAGAGGTTCATAGACAAGAAGAGCCATTCATTTTCTAACCCCCTTGTCCAACTAAAGGTTGCAGAGAACCAGAAACAGTCCTGGGCACTGCACACAATGCACTCCCTAACTCTAGTCCTTGATCAGAACTAACTAACTCAATCTAATTCTAGTCCATCGCAGGGTGCACTCCCAAACACACCCAGACTCGCTCATATGGACTTAGCAATTAATCTAATCTGCACATCTGTGTGATGTAGAAGGAAAACTGGACCACCAGGAGCAAAACCTACACAGGCCCAAGGAGAACAAACTTCATACTGGCACTAATGTATACCCAGAACTCTGGAATGAACTATGAGACAGCTGACAAACAACTGTGCCACAGTGATGTTAAAAATGATTACATTTATCTGTTTTTCAAACCAGCCTATCCCAAAACACTGTCATAGGGAATGTTTAAATCAAAGATAAAAAAATAGGAAATAGTGTCAAATATGTCTTCAAAATCAAAAGTATCTGAAGTACCGTGGAAAACTGAAAGTGAACAAACAGAAGTTTCAACATGGTTAAAAAAAATTAACATTCTTCAACTCTTGTACAAAGTGTCTTCTTCAGTCCACCCATTTTTAAAGGCCTCTTTTTTCTAATACTATATCACAGCTATAGTGGTGGAAATGCATTGTCCTGTCCTATAACACGGCACCACTGGCACACTCACGCACACATTAATCACTTTAGAGCCGTCAATAAACGTAACTCCATAGCTTTGGACTGTGAATGGAAAATCAAACTGCCACAGGAAACAAACCAACAGCACTGGGTGAAGGCAAAATCTCCAACAGACATCACCCAGGTAGAAGTCAATAAAGTAGTAAAGCTGGCCAGCATGCCACTATGGTGCACTTCATGCTTCATTTAATGCTTAAAAGGAATACCTGAATGAGAAAGCACTAATGGCCCCAACGGCCACCTCACAGTGCGGACTGAATCCATTCCAGGCTGGGGTGCTTTTACATTTTTGTATGGACTTTATCCACCAGTCTAAATCCTTGCCATGCTTAATGTGGGGATACCCTGCAGAGGTATGAACACCTCCTGGATGTGGACTGCTTCTTGCTGCTGTCAGGATAGTTCCTATAACACTACATTTGATAAACAACTACTAGAAGGATGGATGAATGGATAAGTGAGAGAACAGACTGAACATATACTGGAGCACTAAGAAAAGAGAAAAAAGCTTTGTAATAAAAAGCCACGTCACTTCAAAGGTACCTTGGGGACATTCAAAACTGCTTATATACCACAATATGAAAGTTTTGTTTTTTTTTAAATTACGTACTGCAATGCAATCCCAAATATAAAGTGTTTCAGGCCTAATTCACACTTTTAATAATGTTATAACTTTACAAGGAGATTAATAAAGTATCTATCTATCTATCTATCTATTGACTATTTTCAATTATATTTCTTTCCGAAATTGTTTTATCTTGTACACAGCCACTGGGAACAAGAGGTTGATTACCCCAGTATTATTGGGAAAGGAATCTATTCTGGATGGGATGTCAGTCTAAGTCGCATTGACCAATTGTTCATCCACTTCATTAAAATTTTACAAAAGTCCACCCTGACAGTAACCTGGCCAGGACCTGAACCCAAATCACACACAGTGGCACACTGCTGTCGAAGATGTTTAAAGCAGTATGAAAAACTATTCATCAAACTGGAAATACCTCACTCTAGTCACACACTCTACTGGTAGGCACCATAAATTATAATAATTTATATGGCATATAATGGCACCTTCTCAATTTCCGTAGAGCAGTTCCACATGATTTAAAAGAAGATAACAGACACTTAGCTGTAACTTGTCTTAACCATTATAATCCTTTTTTTCTTGTAAAGATCATGATTTAGGAATTGAACCATGCTGCTACTGAAACAATTGCAGTTTAGTATTTTGTGATCACTGTATGTTAATTTCAGCATAGACAGCATTAATGACTTTATTGCGGGTATCCCAAGAAAACTCGCACAGCTGGAAAGAAAAACAGAGCTTTAAAAGAGCTGTACACAATGTCCATGAAAGGTCATTTTTTAGCCAAATGTTTACATCTTACAAACTGGATGTTTAGAGCATAGAAACTTAAAAGTCAGAGGATGTTTTGATTCCGTTTGTAAAAATTTGAGTCAGAGATTAAAAAAATAATCAAAGCCAAGTTTTTTGTTATTTTCATAAAAATGTATTATACTGTATTTCCCTTTATTTGGAAAATAGAATTATTTTGAATAGCACACTAAAAAGGTTTATTTGAGAAAAGAGAGAATTTCAAAAAAAGAAAAAAATTAAGGCACATTAATAATTTACTACAAGCATTTTTGGAGGGTTTAGATATTTCAAACATTCAGAGAACCATGGCATTATAATTAACTTTTTATGTTTCTAGTAATTCAGCTGTTTGGAAAAAACTGTGTCTTAATATTGCACATATAAATTGTGGGTTTTTTTTCATCTTTTTCTCTTAAAAATTCTACAGTGCAGTATGTAGTCTATGTAACATTTAAAGATAATATCTGGAATAATTAATTAAATTATTAAGTCACATAAAACATCTTTGTGTAAGGGTAATTAAATCTTCATATAGTGATAACAAAAAGTCGGAAGTTGCAAGCAGCTTTGAACAGGAGCCATGCGGCTGATATGCGTGTAGCGTGAACTTTCACACGAAAAAATGTGTTCAATGACCTGTTATAGTGTTAAAGTAACCCTTAAAAGTGGAAAAAAAAGTGTTTTCATTTATAGACTCTAAGTGTTAATTTAACACTGCTGATTTGCTGTGTAGACAAGTATATCTTACAGTACTATAAACCTTTCCCTTAAATAAAATTGTTCCTAAATCATAATACAGAAACATCTCATTAGCACTGCATTTAATCCAAATTTAAAAAATCCTCTCACCCATTATTAAACCAATTAAATTCAGTTAATCATTATGAATATTTACAAAAATAATTTAAATATTTTACACTTGCATGTATTTATATTTTTTAATACATCTATCCATCCACCCACCCATTCACCTATTTTTTGAAATTGCTTCTCTGTTACAGGATCCTAGGATGCCATGGTTTATTTCAACAGCACTGGGGACAAGGGAGATACCAGTTCTGGATGATGCAGTCAAAACACTTAAGGGCACAAACTCACACTTGCATATTCTATTATCGAACTGCCCAAATTCAGTCCAATGCAGCATCACTAGCAATAAAATGGTATCCAGCTATGGATGGAGTGCCAGGCCATCACATTACACACTCACATCAGGCCAGTTTTGTGTCACCCATAAATCTAAGATAAAATTCTTTAAGATAAATGATAAATGATCTGAGTACCTGAAGAAACCGCAATATAGACAGTAATGGAAGTTTCAGGTGGAAACTGAACCCATGTAGATGAAGATGAAAGACAGTAGTCTAAATTCTTGGGAGATTTATTATATCACTACATTTCAAACATCATTTAACCTGACAAATGTTCTTGTTTTTCTTGAGTTTACATTAGTTTTGAATGGTGTTAGTAGTGGTCACCAATCAGACCGGTCACTGCTGTCCAGGAGCACCATTACACATCATCATGTTTCTGCCATACAAGCAGTCCTGTGATCTGCTCCACATGTGTACATAAGTTCTGATTCTGACAAATGAAGATCAGAATTTACAGAATAAAACTATCCATCCATCCGTTGTCCAACCCGCTATATCCTAACTACCGGGTCACGGGGGTCTGCTGGAGCCAATCCCAGCCAACACAGGGTGCAAGGCAGGGAAACAAACCCTGGGCAGGGCACCAGCCCACCGCAGGGCGTGCACACACACACACCCACCCACACACCAAGCACACACTAGGGACAATTTAGAAAATCCAATGCACCTAACCTGCATGTCTTTGGACTGTGGGAGGAAACCAGAGTACCCGGAGGAAACCCACACAGACACAGGGACAACATTCAAACTCCACGCAGGAAGGACCTGGAAAGCGAACCCAGGTCTCCTAACTGTGAGGCAGCAGCGCTACCACTGCAGCACCGTGCCGCCCAGAATAAAACTAATAAATATTTATTATAACATTATATATGAAAAAATACAGAGTAGAAACTGATTTGCTGGAGACAAGTGAAAACCATCAGTAACTCAGGCACAAACCTTTTGCATATTTTAGTATGCAAGAATGGAAATTTTTAAAAAGTGAGTGTCTGACATACTGTAGATAATGGCATTTATCTGAACTTTCTTTTTAACACATTTAATATTTGTGGTAATTGGCGGCTGACAAAACAAAAAAGTATTTCATTCTGGCACATCGTGCATGTCTGTGATTTATGCTAAAACATGTCTTACTCTTAGCCAATGACTTGGTCAAATTGTGAATTTAACTAGCACCAATTAGACATTGATTGAAATCTTCCTAAAAGGCAGCAATCCATTAGTTGCTTGTTACTTGGCGCCTGTAGCAATATTGATTTTTATCATTAGGTGTGGATTCTCACGTGAAGCAAAATGCTTCATTAACTCTCTGAAAATACCCTCAAAGGTGTAACACTTGCCAAAATCAAACAGCAGCTCTTCCCAGCCATTCTGGCAGGAACTCCAAGCACATGGGAATTATGAATTTTGGGCTGTTATACAAGAATAGAGTATATCTGAATGGCAGAATCATGCACAACATTGTAAATGAATAACAGGCACCTATGCACACACAGTCAGTCAAGTTATATACCGTATTATAGTCTTATCTATCAAAATACAATTTCTTGATAAAGTAGAGAAGACTAAATGAAGCCAAAGTTAAACCCGAGGAAAGGACCTCAACAATAATCATGAAAAAATTAGTTTTTTTTGTTTTTACCAGAGAATAATGTGTCTCTTCAATGCTGAGTTAAACATTGAGATTGCAGGGATGTTGCAAACAGAAACAGAGTGACTCATAAGGAATTCCAACCATGCATTCAATTTCTTTCACCGGAAATGGTGGGTTAGTGTTTAATGTAGATGATATCATTCTCACTTTGATCATCATAGTGCATGTTACGTCTCACGTTTATGACTATAGTGACCTCTTGCAAAAAAACTACTTGAAAAATGGAAACAAACAAATTGGATACCTAGCTAATCCATTAATACCCTTCAACCTAGTTTTTACTGAGTGAAGTGGACAGCTTCCTGGGTCACCTAGCCCTGGTTAATTCAGCCCACTTCTGTTGATCTTGTTACATGACCATGATATCGGTTGAATGCTTGCTGATTTCTCCCAACTCCTGTGAAATGCCTGTGCCTTTCAGCTGGCCATTATTTCAAAATGTTGTTTTGTTTCTATGTTTGCCTCAATTTACAGAATGTAGTGTCCCTGAGCAATCTTGCTTTTTTATTCAGTCTCTGACACTTAAAGTCTCATTGTATAAAAATATTTCACCGGAAATAAAAATGGTCATTTAGATTTGTTTGCACACAATCATCAGAATATTAGCATATAATTTTAAAAATATAATAAAAAATCCAGTAGGATTTAAGTAATGAAGTGTTCTATCAAGGTGTACATTGAGTTATTCGTGTTGATTTTGATTTTGTTGTGAAGTCTCCTCCATTTTAAAGAAATTTAACAGCTACACATTAGTAAATGCTGAGTAAATTAGCTTCTCTTTGTCATAGCATGTTTTTATTATAAGAAAATGTGGAATTCATTTCAATTAAAATAATCCGTAATTAAAAAAAACAGGTGAACCTATAATGCAATAAGTGGGTCATAAAATGGATAACGCAATAAATGAGCAAATGATTAATTATAATTCACAATCTATACAACATTCTAAATTTAGGAAAGGTTTTTCTGTTTTTCTAATCTTAGCTGAAGTCCTCATATCTTCTCTATTCTATTTTCCAATATCATAGTTTCTTTTTAAATTTTGGTTCTTTTAGAACATTAGAACAATCTAGACGAGAACAGGCCATTCAGCCCAACAAAGCTTACCAGTCCTATCCACTTATTTCTTTCAAAAAAACATCAAGTCGAGTTTTGAAAGTCCCTAACGTCTTACTGTCTACCACATTACTTGGTAGCTTTTTCCAAGTGTCTATCGTTCTTTTTGTAAAGAAAAACATCCTAATGTTTGTGCGAAATTTACCCTTAACAAGTTTACAACTGTGTCTTCGTGTTTTTGATGAACTCATTTTAAAATAACAGTCTCGATCCACTGTACTAATTCCCTTCATAATTTTAGACACTTCGATTATGTCACCTATTAATCTTCTTTTTCTTAAACTGAAAAGGCTCAGCTCTTTTAATCTTTCCTCATAATTCAACCCTTGTAGCCCTGGAATCAGCCTAGTTGCTCTTCTCTGGACCTTTTCTAGCGCTGCTATGTCCTTTTTGTAATCTAGAGACCAAAACTGCACACAGTACTCCAGATGAGGCCTCACCAGTGTATTATAAAGCTTGAGCATAACCTCCTTGGACTTGTATTCCACACATCGTGCTATATAACCTAACATTCTGTTAGCCTTCTTAATGGCTTCTGAACACTGTCGGGAAGTTGATAGCTTAGAGTCCACTATGACTCCTAAATCCTTCTCATAAGGTGTACTCTCGATTTTCAGACCACCCATTGTGTATTCAAACCTAATATTTTTACTTCCTATGTGTAATACTTTACGTTTACTGACATTACATTTCATCTGCCACAAATCTGCCCAAGCCTGTATGCTATCCAAGTCCTTCTGTAATGATATAATGGATTCCAAATTATCTGCTAATCCACCTATCTTGGTATCATCTGCAAACTTAACCAGCTTGTTACTTATATTCCTATCTAAATCATTTATATATATTAAAAATAGCAGCGGCCCTAGCACTGACACCTGTGAAACACCACTCTTAACATCGGCCAGTTCTGATGAGGTTCCTCTCACCATCACCCTCTGCTTCCTGTGTCTGAACCAATTCTGCACCCATCTAAAAATATCACCCTGAACTCCTACTTCTTTTAATTTGATGCCCAACCTCTCATATGGCACCTTATCAAATGCTTTCTGAAAGTCCAAATAAATAATATCATATGCTCCACTTTGATCGTATCCTTTTGTTGCCTCCTCATAGAATTCCAGCATGTTAGTAAAACATGACCTCCCTCTTCTGAACCCATGCTGACTGTTCCTAATAACTCCCGTCCTTGCCAGGTGTATATGAATCTTATCCTTAATAATTCCTTCCATTAATTTTCCTGTGATGCATGTTAAGCTTACTGGCCTATAGTTGCTTGGATCTGCCCTGTCACCCTTTTTATATAATGGGATGATATTTGCCATTTTCCAGTCCTTTGGAATCTCTCCAGTGCGCAGTGACTTCCTAAAAATATGTGTCATTTTAATCAGGATTTTTTCTGTACTTTTTCTTTTCACTTTTGCTCTTTTAATTTGTTGTCACAACTGTCTTCTATTGCCCACCTTGTTTAATTCTACTAATTATTTTATTTTGTGAGTGTTACGCTATGAAAAGTGTAGTACGAAATGCCACTGAAATAAATTGAGAGGTGCTTGTTCAGTCAGTCTCAAATGAAGAACTGTATATAATATATGAAGAAACAATTCATCGTTTCTCTGTAATTTAATACTTTTCAAACAGGAGTAAAAACACTTTGGTATAAAACTCTGCATTAATAGGAGAAGTCATATTAACAAAACTATACTTCTCTATTAATACCTCCAAGAGTATTAATACATGCAGTTTATGCAACAAATAATGTCTTCTATAAAGGAACACCATTTACCTGTAAAGAAAAGTAGCATGGTGGCACCATTTGTTGCCTTACAGTTCTAAAAACTAGGATTTGACTTCAGGCTTTGCAGACTTTGCAAATTGTTCTCATTTCTGGATATTTTTGTCTAAGTAGCCCTATTTCTACCAACAAGGCATTTTGAGTTAATTGGTGTCTCTGAAATGGTCCAAGTCACTGTAGGTGAGCATGTTTTCTGTGACAGGTCAGTTCTGCTGTGGGTTCCCTGAAGTTTCAGAAAATGGATGGCTGGATGAAGGCAAATGTATTAAAAGAAAGGCAAGAGACAAAGCATGCAGCATTTCTTTTTCTATGTTCTTCAGAGCTAGCTTTAAATTAGAAACCGGTGTATGTTTGAAAGAAAATAATTAGATTGTTGGGACTTGAAGTTATATAAATTAGTTTCATGGTTAATAATGTTTTTGGATCAGTTTATTGTAAACCAATTCTGATACACCAATGTGCAGATGCTTAGCAAAGAGATAGATAGATAGATAGATAGATAGATAGATAGATAGATAGATAGATAGATAGATAGATAGATAGATAGATAGATAGATAGATAGATAGATAGATAGATAGATAGATAGATAGATAGATAGATAGATAGATCTTTATTGTCATTGTCACTTTTACAAAGGAACAATGAAATTGAAGGTGCAGTCGACTCAGTGTGAGGAATAAGAGTTAAAAAGACAAGAAGAGAGAAAAAAATAACAAACCGAATAGTAATAAAAGTACTTTACAAAATATACAAATTGCACTTGTTGACTTAAGGTCTATATTGCACATTGGGAGAATGATACGGAGCAGTTTTATTCTGAGTTCAGGGCCATGATTGCTTTCGGATAAAAGCTGTTTTTAAGGCAGTTTGTCCTGGTTTTCATTGCTCTGTATCTCTTGCCTAATGGCAAAAACTGGAAGAGGCAATGACCAGGATGTGATGAATCCTGTGAAATGTCTATTGCTTTTTTGTGGCATCGGGAGGTGTAGGTTTGTTCCAGAGTGGGGAGGGTACAACCAATTGTTCTCTCCGCTGTCCTGATGACCCTGTGGAGCGCTTTCTTTTCTGAGGAAGTGCAGCTGCCGTACCACACACACAGTCTGTACGTGAGCACACTCTCGATGGAACAGTAATAAAAAGCAAGGAGCAGATTTTTGGGGAGATGGTTCTTTCTGAGAATTCTCAGAAAATACAGTCTCTGCAGCGCCTTCTTCAGCAGCACCTTGGTGTTGGCGCTCCAGGTCAGGTCATCCTCCAGCTCAATACCCAGAAACCTGAACACCGGGACCCTCTCCACCAGAGGTGTGACCAGAACATCATGTGTGGGTGGGCATTTGGCTTGTTTGTGGGGGCAAAAAATATCCATCTATCCATCCATCCCCATTTTTGTAGGGGGGGTCTAATAATAATAACAACATAGTTTTATATAACATGTAAAAGCAAAAATTGTGGCATAAATCATAACCTATTGTTCAATAAAATTAACAGAGGCAATGGAACTTGTATTATACTAGACGCGTGTTTGTGGAAGCCGCCACCGTCTTTTTCTAGAGCTTTTTTCCAATTAGTGTAGCTGTGTTTGGTGAATATGTCCTCGCAGTCCGAATTGGAAACACTAAATTTGTGGCAGGCAAAGCAAAAGCTGCCATCACGGACAACAGAATATTCAAGCCATGGTCGAGACTGATACCAGTTTGCACTAAAACATCTGAGTGTCTTTCCGAATGCGCGCTTGGGATAATTAATTAAAATGGGCTGGGAGGGCTATCCATATTTAAGTCAGGCAGACCGGACTGTATATTTTGTTGAAGGCAGAGGTTTGGAGTACCCAACATGGGCGCAGAGCTGGAGGATTGTGTAGGCTTATCTACATCTTTTGGAGTATCATTTCCCGATGTGGGTGCGCTGTGCTCCGTGTTGGTAGCAGCAGTGCTGGGCTCAACCATGGAGCCAGCAGCTTGCGGAGGGACAGAGGTTGAAGATGTCTGCTTTTTAATAAGCCACCTATGCATAGCCGTTGGTGTTACCAACCAGAAAATAAAAGAAGAATGGAACGTATACGCTGTTTTAATTAAAGAATGTGGTCAACAGGTTCAAAATGTGCGGTGAAGTGAATTGTGAGCAGCACGGTGCCTGTCTAGTGGAGGAGGTACTGACGGATACCCCCCAAATTCAAACAGCCAATTGGAAAGCAACTCAGTTTTGAAAATCAAATGTTATTCTTCTCCAGAGTTTTCATTGGACAGACAGAGCATTTCGCAGGAGGGGGGGCACGGCTTGTCTCCGTGGGGGGGGGGGGCAGTGTCCACCCCAGCCCCCCCGTGGTCACGCCTCTGCTCTCCACACAGGCCCCGCCAATGATGAGTGGCTGGATGTCAGATACCGGAATGACTTAAATCCACAGATAGAACTGCAAAACTAATACAATTTTTATCTTTGACAAAAGAAAGCACTTCCTTTCATTTGCATTTTAAGCAATGTGATTCTAAAAATTAAACAGTTGTTTAACAAAGAAACTATTTGCCATTAGCCTTTCTAGCTTCTCATACTGAAGTGTCATATTAGTTTAAGAATTAAATAAACCTAATCTTTGTAACACTGCTGTTTTCCATCACCTTTAAGCTATTTTGCTTTTAACCCTTTACAGTAGAATCAAAGTTTTTAATTTTGCCTTAAGGGTCCTCTGATTATTAAAAAGTATGGCAGTATTAGAAAAGCAAGAGCAGATTACACAGTTCATTTTCAGTACACCGATTCACATTCTTACTGGGCAAGTCTCTCTGTCTTTACAGTTTAGGTGCCAAAAAATATAGCATTAGGTTTAGCTTTGAGCCAGTTAATTGTCTGTTATTTTAATGGAAGAAAATTTGCAATGGTGATGGACAGGTTGACAGACACGATTAGACAGGAGTCCTCGTGGACTATAATGTTTGTGGATGACATTGTGATCCGTAGTGAGAGTAGGAAGCAGGTCGATAAGACCCTGGAAAGGTGGAGATATGCTCTAGAGAGGAAATGAATGAAGGTCAGTAGGAACAAGACAGAATACATGTGTGTGAATGAAAAGGAGGTCAGAGGAATGGTGAGGATGCAGGGAGTAGAGTTGGCAAAGGTGGATGAGTTTAAATACTTGAGATTAACAGTATAGAGTAATGGGGAGTGTGGAAGAGAGGTGAAAAAGAGAGTGCAGGCAGGGTGTAATGGGTGGAGAAGAGTGTTAGGAGTAATTTGTGACAGACGGGTATCAGCAAGAGTGAAAGGGAAGGTCATATGGTCAGCTGTGTAATATGGGCTGCAGATGGAGGCACTGACGTAAAAAAAAAGGAGACAGAGCTGGAGGTGGCAGAGTTAAAGACGCTAAGATTTGCACTGGGTGTAACGAGGATGGAAAGGATTAGAAATGAGTACATTAGAGGGTCAGATCAGGTTGAATGGTTGGGAGACAAGGTCAGAGAGGAGAGATTGCATTGGTTTGGACATGTGCAGAGGAGAGATGCTGGGTGAAAAAGGATGCGAAGGATAGAGCTGCCAGGCAAGAGGAAAAGAGGAAGGCCTAAGAGGAGGTTTACGGATATGGTGAGGGAGGACATGCAGGTGGTGGGTGTGACAGAGCAAGATGCAGAGGACAAGAAGATATGGATACGGATGAACTGCTGTGGCGACACCTAACAGGAGCAGCCGAAAGAAGTAGAAGAAGATTTTTATGTAAGAAAATGTAAAGTATTACACATAGGAAGTAGAAATGTTGAAAGGAGAATGATTTGAATACACAATAGGAGGTCTGAAACTTGGAAGTACTTCTTATGAGAAGGACATGGGAATCATACTTGATTCATCATTATCAACATGCAGACATTATATAGAAGCCATTTAGAAGACTAAGAATGTTAGGTTAAATGGCATGATGTATGGAGTACAAGGTAAAGAATTGATGTGTAAGCCAACTAATGCTGTGGTGACTCCTCACCTGGAATACTGCATGCAGATGTGGACCCTGGGTTACAAAAAGATATAGCTGCGCTAGAAAAATTACAGAGAAGAGCAACCAGGCTGATTCCAGTACAGTACATGGAAGTATAAGCAATGAGAAAAGATTAATGGAGCTGAAGCTTTTCAGTTTAAGCAAATTGAGATTAAGAAATGACATGACTGATGCTTTTTTTAAATTATGAAAGGAATTAATACAGTGGATCCAGGTTATTACTGGAAAATTAGTTCAATGTTCAATGTAAATTTCACACAAACGTTAGAAAGCTTTTTCTACACGCAGGGAAACATTGACACATGGAATAAATCCCAAGTAGTACGTTGGAGAGTAGGGCTTTAGTGAACTTCAAAACTTGGCTTGATGTTATTTTGGAGAAATTAGGTGGATACAATTGTCAAGCTTTGTTGGTCTGAATGGGCTCTTCTCATCAAAAATGTATGAGTAACTCAAAGACACCAGACTCCAGAATTGTAGTCAAAAGGCTAGCAGGGTTGGTTAGTCCAAAACAAAGAGAAGTTTTGCCAACGAAAACAAAAAAGAAGTTTAAAAATTATTAGTTAAAAAGGAGGAAGAAAAAAGAAAATCTGACAGCTGAGTTGTGGCTCTGAAACTCAGGATCTGTGCTGGTATCTGGAAGGTTACTGGTTCAAATCCTGTTACTGTCAGAAGGGATCCTACTCCATTGGGCCCTTGAGCAAGCAACTTAACTTTAAAATTGCCCCAGAGGTGCTGTATAATGGCTGACCCTGTGCTCTGACCTTCAAAGGTCATGTGAAAAGACCATTTCCCCTCAAAGATCAATACAGAGTACTA
The DNA here is from genome assembly GCF_900747795.2 of Erpetoichthys calabaricus. Lineage (NCBI taxonomy): Eukaryota > Metazoa > Chordata > Cladistia > Polypteriformes > Polypteridae > Erpetoichthys > Erpetoichthys calabaricus. Next base: position 69,027,742 of record NC_041403.2, read on the forward strand.
AATACCAAAATTCTTAGAAAAATAACAAAGCACACTGCAAGATACCTTAGATTATCCAAAACCTTGAATGCAGCTGATACTGTGACACCATCTTTTATAGGCATGATATGGTGACATAATATGTCACATGAATTGTATGTCATATGGCCAGCAAAAGGCATAGATACAGCAAGCAACATGGAAAAACCAAACATAATATTGATAATAAATATGGACAAAATGAGAAATACTGCAAAACAACAATAATCATGACAGCAGGAAGTAGCAAGCAAACAGAAAGACTGTAGGCACCTAAACAATAGATTGGCAAAGAAGTTGCTTAGAGATGAAAAGCAGCCATGAGTTGACTGAGAGCCAGCCAGCTACACACATCAACTAATACAGTACAAGGAGTGAAGCTATCAAAGACGAGGGCTGGCAATCCACTCAGATAACCAGAATATGCCTTTAACAGAAGACTGAAGAGACAGTCCCTAACCAAGATAGATGAAGATGATGAAGAGTAAGGAGCAGGTAGGCACTTGTATCCAACTTACCCCTCAGACATGAAACAGACAGTCCTTATGGAAAGACAAACAAAAAAAAATCTTCTTGATTCCCAGGCATGCAAATAGGCAATAACAAACAAGCCCCCGGAAAGCTACTTAGTCGACTCAGGGGAATTAGATAGTCGTTGCTAACAATTCTATGTGTATGTATAAGAAAGGGTAGATAGTTATCAGTTTTTGACTCACAGTTCACTATATGAAAGCATAACACAAATAAACAGCTGCAATGCTTCATGCAGAGATAGAGAAATAGAGTTGGCATATTAACAAACAATCTGATTAACGAAATGATGACTCACCGGACAGAAGTAATAAAACAAATCAAAAGCAAAACAAACCCCAATAATCACTTTTTCTGGAATCATTACTTAATCCAGACTTCCATTCCTAATAAACATAACCACAAACAAAATACGGCATTGTATATGTGTGTCTGCAAGTCAACTCATATTACAAGGGCCACCTGGAAAATAGGCAAAAGACAGAAAAAGTGTAAAATGTCTATTAATGTAGTTAAAGTGAGAAAACCAGAGATTAAAAAACAAACATTCTTTAAAAAGACAAAAGTTTAAAAGCAAAGTTTGTTATCTGCAGTTCAGATAACCTTTTAACCCTATCACTGCAATTACCTATGGGTCATGACCCCATGGGGAACAGCCCCTAGTAAAAGGAAAGCCAATTAGAAAATGGAATATGTGGCGGCCAGAAACTAAACAAAATCTAAAATATGTCAAATCATCTCAATAGAAAATCCTTTACCCAAAAAAATTCTTTATATTTTTTCTTTGCCACAAGCCAAAATATAAGTATTTCGTTCCTTTGATTTCTGTGGATTATTTTCCAAAATGTTAAAACAGCAATATTAATTTCTCCTGTTCTTTTTCAATTATGTTATTTTTAAAGGAGTAGTATCTTCTAATACCTCTACTAATGACAACCACACTAACTGCATATCAATATATTGCTGCTCTATTTGGAAAATTACATCATGGACAAGCAGTGCTACAGAAAGCAAGAAGCAAAACAGAAAATAGGCAGAAAGCAAAACAAAGTGTAAAACAAAGAAAAAGGACATTGAGAAAATTGCAATAACAGCACAGAAAAACAGCTCGCTTTGTTGCCCTGTACACTTATAGACTGTTAAACTCAAATATTAAGGTGGAGCTGTTGTATGGCGCAGAGACTTGGAGAATCACAACAGCTATAGTCAAAAGAGTGCAAGGTTTCATAAACAGCTGCCTAAGGAAGATGCTATGGATTTATTGGATAAGTTCTGCATGACCACCTTCTATTCTGTATGGACAAGTGACCTAGGGTGTGTCCATTTCTTTGAAAGGGACTGAAATCCAAGGCTGTAATGACACCTGGGGCCTCTAGAAACAGTCATCAGAAGATCCTTGTGGCATTCCAGACCACAGAAATGGCTGCCAGGTTTTTCCCAGAAGAAGCTTTTGGAGTACTTAGAGTCAGGAGGTGAATGAATAGAGGACTTAAACCAGCAAGAGAAAGGGAAGCCAGAGAAAGGTATGGTAGAAGTGGAAAAGGAAGGTTTTATTAGCTTATTAGAATAGAAAAGTGCATTAGACTTTTTACCAATTAGATAGGGTAGGTATGATTTTTGTTTTTTGCTGTTTACAGTATTTGATACTTTCATAATCCCTTATGTTTTTCCCATCACTGTTTAGCACTTTGGCAATCAAACACCTTTTTGCAACTTTGTCCTCCCTGGCATTTATTTTGGGTCATGCTTGGCTCAAGAGTACACATTTAATCTCAGATTTCCTACACATGCTGTTGGCTGGAAGCTTATATATACTTCCTGGATATGCGGAGGTTTCTACCTACAATACAAAAGCATGCTGCTGAGTCACTTGGATTTTTCTGTTGTGTGTGGGTGTTTGCCGTGCCATTGTGGTACATGTGCCTATGACATTTTGTTATAATAAGTCTCAGCTTAGGTAAATATTCATGTAGTCTTTGGCTGTATACTCTTAATACAGTAAGTAATGAATGCCAAAGAATAAGTTGGTGCAATCGTTAGTACTTATTCCTCACAGTTTCTGGAACTTAAGGTGAACTCTCTGTTAGAGAACTATTGTGTAGAGCTTTCCATGTTCTCAGTATGCCCACATGGGTTCCCATATACAGTAAGAACTACTTTGGTTGATTGGTGACTCTGCATTACTAGGCATGAGTGAGGATGGGTGAGAATGCCTTGCAATAAACTGACATTCTATTAAAGGATGAATCCTGCCTTATTCCCAATGCTGCCAGAATACAGTTACGCTCCCTGTAAAGTTTTAGTGGATAAAGAGTGGAGAAGAAAATAATAAATATATGTCAAGAAATTATTACCTAAGAATTAAACATAGAAACATCCAAGTTCAATACCTTTTTGGTTGTCTCAAGGTAGATTGGTGAAGACCAGCAATGTCAAGCCACATGAGAAACAGTGTGGAGGAAGATTTGGAGGAACTGCCTGCAACAAACACAGGTGAGACTCCATTGAATACCTTTTCAAGCATTATATACTTTAATTCCATAGTGAAAGTCTTATGCTTTATAATTACTCAGTTTTTAACATTTACAGGCTTGACATCTGAGAGAATAGCAAAAATAAAACATCAAAAGTGAGATAGGGTTCGTGACATGAACAGATTTAGCTACTAAAGTACTTTGTTCAGATATATTTGCATGCGTGCAGACTGTCTGGAGAGATATAGGCACCCTCGGGCAAACCACGAGCAGGTACAAGAAGAATTCCACAGTGAAACCAGTACATATGTTGGATATATCTTAATAACCTCAAACACATTCATTCATGTCATTTTTTATGAAATGACAAGACAGGCAAAAGCAACAGCAAATGAACATCTTTAAAAAAGCCATTTTGAAAAAAGAGAATTTTTAGAACATCGTAATTAAATAAATTTATAATCTTACTAAGGTTTAAAATGTTAAAATGTTGTTTGTTTGGTGCATTTTAATTGCAGCCAAGAGAACTAAAGCTTAGTTTACATCTACACATTCATTAAACTTTCCCCTACCTTTATTTTGATGTGGGCTTTGCAGTATCACATATACCACTGCGTGCATAAAGCCTTCCTGAAAGCATTTTCAATATCCATTGAATGCATATCATGCATAAAGGTTATAGCAGTGCCAACTCCACAATTCTATCCATCCATTTTTTAACCTGCTTTATCAAATTCAGGCTCATGTGGGGCAAGAGCCTATCCTGACAGCATCACACCCTCAAGGAATGTCCATCATAGAGCAAACTCATGTAGGGCAAATTTTGAATCCGAAGTTAATCAAACATGTGTCTTCAGGATGTGGGAGAAAAACTGTAGTTACTGAGGAAAACATTAAGCCAACATAGGAAGAACATCCAAAAAACACCAAAACATTTGCCAGGCTAGGGTCCAATTATATTATACTGTATATACAGTGACCTCCATGATGTTTGGATCAAATTTCTACACAGTGTTACCAAAATGCACGTAAATGCCCTTAAATTAAAGTCTGCAATTTGCACTTTAATCACATCTGAATTGTTTGCTTTGTAATTTTAAACCATAAGAGACGAGGGGTACATCAATGAAAAATGTGTAATTGTCCCAAATACTTTGGTGGGCACTGTGACTAATGAGTATTATAACCCAAAATGATGGTACATTTATAAACCAAGATATTTAAAACTTTTTTAGACTACTGTTTCAGTAGCAGTATCAGGCAGAGTGGTGGTTTCCAGTTCCAGTCCTGAGGGCTCCTTGAGCCTGCAGGTTTTGTTCCAACTAGGTTCACAATTAGTGTGTTACTTCACCTCAAATTGATCTGATTGTTTTATTGGTTGATTTTTTTTCTCATATTCTGCATTTAGAAAAGTGCAGTAGTGTAAAATGTACATTTGTTAGAAATGTATAAATTGCCTTATTTTTGACATAGTTTTTCTATGTTCTTAAGTCAAATTTCTCTGTTAGTTGCTCATTTAATTGTATCCAAATAATGACAAAGGGCAATGAATGAAGTTGAGAACAGGAGAAATGGCATATAATGATGAAAAGCTTGACACCAGAAGTTTCAAAACTGATTTTTCTAAATTTTATTGGAATATAGCAAGCATTTACTGTATGTATGTACTGTATGTTATATTAAGATACATTTTGTTTTTTTTGGCTTGGGTTTTATCATCACGATCATTATAATTTTAATTTCTCCAATTGTTCTGGTTATTTATACCTTTTTTACTGCTGACCAATGCTAGTGGGCCTGACAGATAAGTAGCTGCAACCTGTCAGCATTGTGTTATTTGCCCTGGTGTCTACCTGGTTCATTGCTATTTGTCTAAGGAATATTTCTAAATTTCTAACACATGTAAATGTCACGCTACTGCACTTTTCTAAATGCAAAATAACAGAAGGAAAAAGATGAACTAATTAAACAATAAGATCAATTAGAGATAAAATAACACACTGGTTGTCAAACTGGTTGGAACAGAAACCTGCAGGCACGGGGATCCCTCAGGACTGGGATTGGAAACCACTATTTTTTGCTTTTCCTCCTTCAAATTATGATAGATAACATTTGCCTCAGGACCACCATATGAATTACATGTTGAATGACAGTGGGTTTAGGGTAATTATTTTTAAATATATATATGCATGCTTTGACTGATTAGCATACATCTGTGACAAGCATAGACATACTGCAGCATTTTAAAGTACACATCTTAATAAAAGTGAGGTAAGCAGCAATAAAGGCATCCATGTCTAGAATCAGCACCAACTACACATGGGCATGTAACATCAATGTTAAGTTCAAACAAACATAGAGAATGCTCCAAAAAATGGTACTATAAGTCTCCACAAAGAGGATCAGTTTTGATAACCAGTGAAACTGTTGTGTAAAACTCAGCTAGATTTCAAGATGCATAGAAAATCTTTTGATTATACTGTAAAAGTGATAATGGTGGGATAGCAATGGTGGCAATCAGTAAAGGTTTCTTTGTGATCCTTTATAATTCCAGGCCCCAAAGGAGTAATTAATGACTGGCGTAGATTCAAACTTGAAAGTGAAGATCATGAATCAATTCCTCCAAACAAACGGGAGCTTCTCAGACAGATGTCTTCGCCCTACAGACCCCCTAAAGGTGATGAAAAAGAATTGCGTGAAAGATTAAATCGCAAGGTAAATTCCTTTGAATTCCTTTGAATATAGACATCTTTGGTACTTGATACATTTTGAGACTAGTTATACAATTTCCTCAAAGATGTATTCACTGTATACCCTCCTTTTTATGAAAAGAGATATTTTCTGCAATTAGAGAGGAACTCATATTCAGTAGTCAGTGTTGAATGCTACAGAAGTATTAATAGCATGAATAATACCATAGATTTAATTTACTGTATATACAGCATTGAACTAAAGGTAGAGGTCTAAGGTGACCTAAAAGGTAAGCACTACTTCTTCTGATTTATGTCCATCTCCCTCTGCAACTCTAAACTGAATTAAAACAGTCAGAAAATGGACAAATGGATAGATTTCACAACCCAGCCACAGGGGATGCACAAACCAGTGTGTTCCTTCATGCCGGTCCCAAGCCCGGATAAATGGGGAGGGTTACATCAGGAAGGGCATCCGGTGTAAAATTTTGCCAAATCAATATGCGGACAACAATACAAATTTCCATACCGGATCGGTCGAGCCCTGGGTTAACAACAACTGCCACCAGTACTGTTAGTCAACAGGGTGCTGGTGGAAATTGGGCTACTGTTGGCCGAAGAAGAAGGAGAAGAAGAGGGGGGAAGACGTGTCCGGAGGCAGGGGGAGAGGAGGAAGGTAAAGAGAGTGGAACTGAGGGTTGGAACTTTGAATGTTGGCAGTATGACTGGTAAGGGGAGAGAGTTAACAGATATGATGGAGAGAAAGAAGGTTGATATATTGTACGTGCAAGAGACTAAATGGAAGAGGAGTAAGGCCAGGTGGATTAGAGGTGGCTTCAAATTGTTCTATCATTGTGTGGATAGGAGAAGAAATGGAGTAGGGGTTATTCTGAAGGAACAGTATGTCAAGAGTGTTTTGGAGGTGAAAAGAGTGTCAGACAGAGTAATGATTATGAAGCTGGAAATTGGAAGTGTGATAATGAATGTTGTTAGTGCATATGCCCCGCAAGTTGGGTGTGCAATGGATGAGAAAGAAGATTTTTGGAGTGAGTTGGATGAAGTGATGAACAGTGTATCCAAGGGACAGAAAGTGGTGATCGGAGTGGATTTCAATAGACATGTTGGTGAAGGGAAAAGAGGAAATGAGGAGGTGATAGGTAGGTATGGTGTCAAGGAGAGGAATGAAGAAGGTCAGAGGATAGTGGATTTTGCCAAAAGGATGGACATGGCTGTGGTGAATACGTATTTTAAGAAGAGGGAGGAACATAGGGTGATGTACAAGAGTGGAGGAAGATGCACACAGGTAGATTACATCCTATGCAGAGGAGTCGATCTGAAGGAGATTGAAGACTGCAAAGTAGTGGCAGGGGAAAGTGTAGTTAAGCAGCATAGGATGGTGGTCTGTAGGATGACGTTGGAGATCAAGAAGAGGAAGAGAGTGACGGCACAGCCAAGGATCAAATGGTGGAAGTTGAAAATGGAGAAGAGGTTGGATGATGTGGAGATAGTGAATCAGGAAGTGCAATGGATTAGCAAGGAGGAAGTAAGGACAGCTATGAAGAGGATGAAGAATGGAAAAGCCGTTGGTCCAGATGACATACCTGTGGAAGCATGGAGGTGTTTAGGAGAGATGGCAGTTGAGTTTTTAATCAGATTGTTTAATGGAATCTTGGAAAGTGAGAGGATGGCTGAGGAGTGGAGAAACAGTGTACTGGTGCCAATATTGAAGAATCAGGAGGATGTGCAGGACTGTAGTAACTACAGGGTGATAAAATCGATGAGCCACAGCATGAAGTTATGGGAAAGAGTAGTGGAAGCTTGGTTAAGAAGTGGGGTGATGATTAGTGAGCAGCAGTATGGTTTTATGCCAAGAAAGAGCACCACAGATGCGATGTTTGCTCTGAGGGTGTTGATGGAGAAGGCCAGAAGTGTCTTTGTGGACCTGGAAAAAGCATATAACAGGGTGCCTCGAGAGGAGCTGTGGTATTGTATGAGGAAGTCAGGAGTGGCAGAGAAGTATGTAAGAGTTGTACAGGATATGTACGAGGGAAGTGTGACAGTGGTGAGGTCTGCGGTAGGAACGATGGATGCATTCAATGCTGAGGTGGGATTACATCAGGGATCAGCTCTGAGCCCTTTATTTGCAATGGTGATGGACAGGTTAGCAGACGAGAATAGACAGGAGTCCCTGTGGACTATGATGTTTGCTGATGACATTGTGATCTGTAGCGATAATAGGGCGCAGGTTGAGGAGACCCTGGAGAGGTGGAGATATGCTCTAGAGAGGAGAGGAATGAAGGTCGGTAGTTACAAGACAGAATACATGTGTGTAAATGAGAGGGAGGTCAGTGGAATGGTGAGGATGCAGGGAGTAGAGTTGGTGAAGGTGGATGAGTTTAAATACTTGGGATCAACATTACAGAATAATGGGGATTGTGGAAGAGAGGTGAAAAAGAGAGTGCAGGCAGGGTGGAAAGGATGGAGAAGAGTTTCAGGAGTAATTTGTGACAGACGGGTATCAGCAAGAGTGAAAGGGAAGGTCTACAGGACAGTAGTGAGAGGAGGAGAGGAGGAAGGTTGGAGTTGGAGTTGGGTTGGAGATGGTGGCACTGACCAGAAAGCAGGAAACAGAGCTGGAGGTAGCAGAGTTAAAGATGTTAAGATTTGTACTGGGTGTGATGAGGATGGATAGGATTAGAAATGAGTACATTAGAGAGTCAGCTCAAGTTGGACGGTTGGGAGACAAAGTCAGAGAGGCGAGATTGCTTTGGTTTGGATATGTGCAGAGGAGAGATGCTGAGTATACTGGGAGAAGGATGCCAAGGATAGAGCTGCCAGGCAAGAGAAAAAGAGGAAGGCATAAGAGAAGGTTTATGGATGTGGTGAGAGAGGACATGCAGGTGATGGGTGTAACAGAACAAGATGCAGAGGACAGAAAGATATGGAAGAAGATGATCTGCTGTGGCAACCCCTAACGGGAGCAGCTGAAAGAAGAAGAAGAAGCTCATACAATTTTTGTCTTGGCAAGGGTCACAATCCTATCTATTGTATTCAAATACAACTGAATTGGGTGCATTTTCCAAAAGCGTCATAACACTAAGAACATTATAAAATCCATCTTAAGATAGATTGTTAATTTATAAATGTTACTCAAAAGCCATCGTAACTAAAACAGCATGGTAAATCCTTTGTTAGCTACATGCTCTGTGTCCCACACGTTAAACCTGTTCCCTTTCTGCCAACCATGTTAACAGAATACATTCAGTTCACATCTGAATTTAGAATTAGAATCTTAGAATACTAAGATTTACCCTTGAGATTATATCATTTTCTTAAAGTTCATTAATGCATTTGTATGATTATGTTTTATAAATAAATGTTAAGTAAAATAATTTAAACTGTTAATAATTCATAAGTTAAAATTTTTATGTGCTTTAAATGTTTTGAGGAATCAGTCCTTAAAGGTTTCAGCTACCATTATTTTCATGGAGACATTTTCTGGATTGCAATTTGTTTTCGGGGAGAAGTGGCAAGAAAGAGCAGGGAAGGAGAAGAATAGCAGGCTTGAAAGAAAATTGACTCTACGGTCGACCAAACCTGCCCAGAAGAATGTCGATTGAAGTCTGTGCCTGAGTCTCCAACCACCACCTCACGAACCCAACAGTTTCACTTTATTTAAATTAATTCAGTTGGTTGTGACTGATACCCAGTAATGCTCCCAGATTCATGGAGTATTGTTTCATTCAGCATTGAACGTAGAAGTGATTTTTGAATCACTAAGGATATTGTGGCAGAATGTACAGGTATCTTAATCTGAGCCAAATTGACAATGTGTCGAAAAACAAGAAACAGTGGTTTAGGTGGTTGACGTAAGTGGGTGATATTGGGTATACCCATTGTGCATATCTGTTTAGTTAACTAACCGACAGACATTAGCCAAGGAACAATACAGCGCAGCACATTAGCAAACTCGTAGACTGATCGAACAGAAGGCATAGGTTCAGGCATAGCTGTATGGAAAAAGCCCTTCTGCACTCTTCATAAAATCAGCCATGCTGTTCGGCAATTATGTTAGGTGCTATTCTGCACAACATTGCTATTAGAGCAGGATTACACCTGCTTAGTGAACAGGATTAAAGGAGGGTGCCAAAATTCCATTCCTGATCTTGGAGCAGAAGTGTGTATACCAGGCCTGCGCAGAGGCTTGGCAGTTCACCATTGTTACTGTTTTTACACAGTTCTTTTGTTTTATTCCCCAGTTTCTTAATAGTACAATTTGCTAATATTTCAAAATCCTTTAGTTATTCCCTATACTGTATGTTTAAGAAATAAACTTGGCATTCAACATCCAAGGAAGTGTGGGGATATTTACTGGAATTTATTCATATTAATTTAAGGATAAGAGAAAAATAACAGATTATATAAGTTAAATATATACAAAAACAAGTTACATAAGGTAAGGCTGTCCAGATGGTATCTGTGTGTCTACAACAGAGTAAAGTTAATTTCCGATGTTTTGCAATATAATTCTCTTCACCATCTCAGTGCACTTTCATTCATTTTTTTTGTCGATCTTGAAAAGGCTATTCTGTGCCTTGAGAAACAATGACACTGAGTTGTAATCTAAAAGAAGAACAAACTCCTGTTTAGAAAAGTAGGGTTTTGTTTTACAGTGGGTGTCTGTCACTTTTTTTTTGCATTCATCTTAGAAACAATTTATGTATGATTGTGTACTTGTTTACACAATATTTCTTAACTGTTCATTAAATTATGATTACTTCATATTATTTTTCACAACTTTATTTCATCCCACTGAAGAACCAAAATTGTCATACAATTTCAAACTAAGGTATCTAAGGTTGACAGCAAGCTACCTAAAAGAGCGAGAATCTATTGGATCAGCGCTGGCCAGCACCATTCATTGCTACAGTACAGTATTGTCTATCAATCGTTTTGCGACTTATGATGCTTTTTTGTAGGCACCGTCAGAGGCTGGGTTAACAAACTTGTACCTTATCCTCACTCATAAAGTAGCCAGTTAAGAGAGATTTTGGGAAATGCATGAAAACATAGCATTATGAACAGGCATCATAAAGTTGCTTGTTAATCACTAAGATTCATACTTTTCTGATAATGCTGCCCAGATCATAATACTAGTTTCAAAATAGTTTAATCTAAAAAGCCCAATAATTCTGAAATATAAAATGCTTGTCTCAGTGTTTTAGGTGTCATGTTGGCTGCTTCACAGCTCTAGAGACCTGCATTCGATAACCAATGCAGTTGCTGTCTAAAAAGATATTTATCTACTTCATAAGGTTTCTTTTAGTAAACAATGACAAGCTTAACTTGGAATCGCTATCCTAAACAGTATGACAAAGTAGCACAGTATATGTATCCATGTTTACTATTACCTTATATTTTATTTATTATGCAGGCAAACATATGTTGTTTTTAAGCAATGGCTTGGTCTAATTTTAACAATCTTCCCTTCTATAACAATAAACTTAGAAACCCCCTAAAAACTGTTAAAGTTAGGTTAATTATAGCATGCATGACTATACCATGTGTTGGATTGCCGTACCAATTCTGTTTTGCATCTGTGACTTCTGATTTCCATGTCTTTTTGAAATATCAGGGAATTTTCTTAAAGGGATCAGAACAGAATCTAATGAGCATATTGGAAAAAGGACATTTTTACATAGAATCTGTTAATACCAAGCCATTAAAATTCCTTTTGCGTTCTTTCACTTAGCTATTTTACCATAGCATATATCAAGAAAGATTTACTGCTAGTATTACTCCAGCTGCAGGTCTGAAATGCTTTATGTAATTTGCAGAGAAAAGAAATCTTCTTTCAAGTTTCACTTGTGTAATGATTAGAATTAAAATCAACTGACATGTTAATTCAACTAAAATTTTGGAAACACATTTCTTGAGTTCTGTAATGAATCACAATTTTAAGTAATTTAAGTACTGAGAATAATCATTGCTACCATGGATTTCATATTAATTGTGTTTACTCATATTGTTACTTACTGTTACTTGTCACCATGACAACAAGCCCTTGTCGCCAACATCTACACTGTTTAACTTAAATTCAAAGGATTAACATATTTGCTCTTTAATCATTCATTCCAACGCAAACTCTTTAAAGTTAAAGGTGGATACACATTTTGAAGAAGATGACTTATGTATTCATCAGTACTTCAAAAAGTTAATTGTTTAAAACATTTTTATCTATTTAAGTTCAAGCTCAAATGTATTTTACCATCACTATTAATTATGAATTTCCAGGAACATTGGTGAAAAAAAATAATTTCTATTTTTAAAGTTAACAATTAAAAAAAAAAAAGGACAGGAAGTTGAAACCAGCACGGGGTGGACACAAGCAGCTTGAGAAAACACAGATAATCTGTTATCAGCCCAGTTCAAATCAAGAGATTAGCCAATGCAGAATTTAAATAAAACCTGGCAGTGGCTGATGTAAGAGACACAGAGGCACCGTAACTTGAAAGAACAAGCCATGACTTCCAGTCTGTGGTCACAAGGGACAGCTTTAAAATGAATTAAAAAGTAAATGACTACCTATACTATGTTATTGCATTTTCACCTCTAAGTCACACCATATCTCTAATTGGATATTCTTAATATTGTTCTTTGATTCTGTTTTCTGTGGTGTCATTATGATCACAGTTAAAAGAAGCAGCTTTTGAAACTCATAAAAGAAGGGATACATATAAGCCTAACAGAGTGGATGAACCTTCAGTCTGTATTTAATGAGCAAGAATCAGTATGAAGAACAGACTTAGAAAACAACTTTCAGAGGATATAGGATAAAGGGATATTGCTGAGGATCAACATGCAAATTATCTGTATCATTACACTGAGATTGTCTAGGATAAAAATAATAAAGTTAAAATGCATGCTACTTTGAATGGTTTGCTATCAGTTTGTAATACAACTAATTGTACCAATATGTATAGATGTGTGCAGCTTATGCTAGGAGATAAAACTGGTAAGGTGAATCGCACATTTCTACTAAGAATGTCACTTTGTCTTGGGGCAAATATTCAACTGACCCAAGAGAAAGTGAACAAGACAAAAGTACTCATAAAGGTCCTTGTACAGGTATATTATTATATCATAGGTGATGATACAGGAACTTTACGTACTCAGGACCAACAATATTCTTCATGTTTACCAAGATTAGGTGGTTTATTCCAATTTAATAATGCTAAAGTCACTATGCCCCACACACTCACCTCGTAGATGGCGGCTTAACCCGCTTCTATTAGCAGATGAGAACTGTACAGAATTTATATCCAAATAAATCAGTTTATTCCTAGAGAAAAATACATCCTCAGAGGTTTCTGCAGGAATACTCTGGGAAACTCTAAAGGCCTTCTTAAGAGAACAGATTATTTCACATCTTTCCCACAGGAATAAATTAGAAACCAACAAAGTATCAGAACTAAAAAGCAAAATTACTAGAATAGATGAAGAACATGCTAGGCTTCCAAGTGAGGCTCTACATAGGAAAAGGCAGGCTCTGCATTCAGAACTCAAGCTCCTCACAACTAAAGAAACTGGACAACTAATTTATAAATCCAGACATCATTACTATGAACACGGGGAGAAAGCTAATAAGCTTTTAGCTCAACAAATCCACAAGCAAGAAGTTCGCAATGCAATCCCAGTAATCACCAACACGAACGGAGACGAAATCATTGACCATAAAAATATAATGAACACATTTAGAGACTACTATAAATCCTTATATTCTACTGAGTTTAAAGAAGACAACACACAATCTAATGCATTTCTGGATACATTACAGCTACCACAAATAGATACTTTTAGTGAGGAGGAACTGGATAAACCTCTGGCGATATCAGAATTACTAGATGCTATAAAGTCACTTCAAGGCAGGAAAGCAGCAGGCCCTGATTGCTACTCTGCAGAATTTTATAAGAAATTCTCAGCTCAGCTAGCTCCCCTCCTATTAGCAACATTTACAGAAGCTAGAGACAATCAAATTCGACCTCAAACTTTTCGCCAAGCATTAATCACCATCTTTCCTAAACAAAATAAGGACTTATTACAATGTGCATCATACAGACCAATTTCACTTCTGAATAATGATGTTAAGATACTCTCAAAAATCACAGCTAAAAGGATGGAGAAAGTACTGCCTTTGGTAATATCACAAGATCAAACTGGATTTATCAAGGGTCGACACTTATCCTCCAATCTTCGACACCTGTTTAATGTAATATACTCACCAACAAAGTCAAACACCCAGAAATATTATTATCATTGGATGCAGAAAAAAGCATTTGACATGATTGAATGGAAATACCTTTTCACTACATTAGAGAAATTTGGGTTTGGCCCCTAACATTTGTGCATGGATCAAACTACTGTATACCAATCCAGAAGCTTCAGTTTGTATTAACAACATTTGTTCAGACTACTTTAAACTAGAACGTGGTACCAGACAAGGATGCCCCTTGTCACCACTGCTATTTGCAATCGCCATTGAACCATTGGCGGTTTACTGTCAAAATGCTGATCAGATAAATGGGATTATCAGAGAAGAACTGGAACAGAAAATTTCTCTAGATGCAGATGATATGGTACTGTATATATCAGACCCACAAAATTCTGTGCCTGCAGTCTTAACAGCACTTAGAAAATTTCAAAAGATCTCTGGTCTCAGAATTAATCTGAATAAAAGTGTACTCTTTCCAGTGAATTCTTAAGCACACAATATCATATTGGACACCTTTCCTTTTATTATTGCAGATCAGTTTAAATACCTAGGGGTAAACATCACAAGTAAACACAAAGCTCTTTATCAACAAAATTTCGCCATCTGTATGGAAAAAATTAAGCAAGACTTGCATAGATGGTCAACCCTTCATCTCACTCTAGCTGGAAGAATTAACGTTGTTAAGATGAATATTCTTCCTAAGCTTCTTTTTTATTTCAAAACATTCCAATATACATCAATAAATCATTTTTTAAGCAATTAGATTCAACAATAACCTAATTTATTTGGAACTCAAAACATCCGCGTATCCAAAGAGTGACCCTACAAAGACCTAAGGCAGAAGGTGGCATGGCTCTACCTAACTTTCAGTTTTATTACTGGGCAGCAAACATACAAGCTATAAAAACCTGGACACAAATAGATGAACATACACAAGCTTGGTCCGCAATAGAAGTAAAATCCTGCAGTACTTCTTCATATTCCCTGCTTTGTGCCCCAATAAATGCAAGGGATCGGCAATATACTAATAACCCAATTGTGCTTCACTCACTCAGAATATAAAACCAATGTAGAAAGCATTTTAAGAAGGAGAAGCTTTTATCTGTGGCACCTCTGCAAGAGAACCACCTCTTTCAACCCTCGCAAACATATGCAGTTTTTAATATCTGGAAAAAATTTGGGATTAAATTGCTCAGAGATCTTTATATAGACGACATCTTTGCATCCTACGAACAGTTAAATTCCAAATTTAACTTTCCAGCTACACATTTCTTTCACTATCTTCAAATTAGGAACTTTGTTAAACAGAACCTGCCTGATTTTCCTCATCTTGCACCCTCATCCATGCTGGAAAAAATATTGCTCAACTTCAAGGACTTAGATACCATCTCTGCAATATATAAAATTATTTTACAGTCTCTCCCTTTCAAAGATCCAAGAGGACAATGGGAAAAAGATCTCTTAATCAATATATCAGAAAGGGAGTGGAAAGTAGCAATGCAGAGAATTCACTCGAGCTCCATATGCGCAAAGCATGCAATTATTCAACTCAAAATTATATATCGAGCACATCTGTCTCGCCTAAAACTGTCCAAAATGTTTCCAGGGCAAGATCCAACCTGCGAACACTGCAATCAAGTCCCAGCCTCACTGGGTCACATGTTTTGGACCTGCGCCAAATTAACATCATTTTGGACCAAAAGTTTTAAGTGCCTCTCAGACAGCCTTGGTGTCACAATCCCTCCTAACCCATTAACAGCTGTGTTTGGTGTTCTTCCAGATGGGTTTAAATTGGAGAAGGACAAACAAACTGTGATTGCATTCACAACACTGGCACGCAGACTTATTTTGCTAAACTGGAAGAATCCTAACTCTCCTCTTTTAAGTCAGTGGGTAACCAATGTTTTACACTATTTGAAATTGGAAAAAATCAAATATTCAGTCAGAGGATCTGTACAGAATTTTTTAAAAACCTGGCAGGATATAATCAATAAAAGTTTAGAATAAGCTCTTAAAGCACCGAGGAAGTAATTATCTCCGCATTTCTTTTTCCTCCCCAATTATCTCTACTGGCCTATTAAACTCATCAATTTAAGTTTTATCCCGTTGGCCATGCTCTCTCTCTCAGGGGTGGGGGTAGACTTGTTTTTCAATCCTATTTTTTGTAAAAATTGATTGATTTGTATGAATGATTACAATAAAATTAATAAAATTTAAAAAAAAATAATAATGCTAATGACATAATTCAATCCAAACCATATTTGAAAATGAGCTGATGCTCAGCAAGAATTTGCTCCTAAATTTAGGTCTAAAGTTGTCCACTTAGTCATTTGGTAACATTGAGAAAAATCACTCACCCTGTCATTTTCTGAGCCACTTAAACCAACATCATGGTGAGAAAACAAAAACAAATGTTTTGCTCTTAATTTAATCTTTTAGGTCAGGCTTGGTAGGCATGGTTAAGAAGGTGTGCATCAGTACACACACCATGGTAGTTCCTTCCTTGTGAATGACGTTGCTGAGTTAGGGTCCACTTACTTGTGATCCTGTAATGGAAAAAGTAGGTTTGTAATATGGATAGATGGGAAAATGAAAAATATTAGGCTTATTTTTTTAATTACCATATTTCCAAGCAAGTTTTAGCTTTGGTAAAAAAAATCTTCAGGAAGTCTAAAAACAAAGTACCCTAACTTTTCTTTTATTATTAAATAGATGAGCATACAAGAGTATGAACTGATCCAGGATGAAGATGAGAAGTCTCTACGAAAATATCGTAAGCAATGCATGCAAGAGATGCACCAGAGACTGAGCTTCGGACCCAGATTTGGTTGCCTGTATGACCTGGAGAGTGGAGAACAGTTTTTAGAGGTGATTGAAAAGGAACACAGACTGACCATCGTGGTAGTCCACATTTATGAGGATGAGGTCAAGGGCTGTGATGCACTTAATAAATGTTTGAGCTGTCTGGCCACTGAGTACCCATCTGTAAAGTTCTGCAAGATCAAGGCTTCCAACACAGGGGCCGGTGATCGCTTTTCAGATGGTGTGTTACCTACTCTGTTGGTTTACAAGGCAGGTGAGTTAGTAGGGAACTTCTTAAGTATAACAGAGCACCTGAATGAGGAGTTTTTTGCGGTGGATGTGGAATGCTTTTTGAATGAGTACGGTCTTTTACCAGAGAAAGAGTTTGGAGCATGTCAGAACACAGGAAGTGAAGATGATGCTGATGTGGAATAAAACAGGAAGATCTCTAAAACAAAAAGTTAGGGCAATTAGAGTAGGGTGAAATTTAGATTTACATTACATTTATGTATGGTTATATATGGTGCAAGATATCCCCAGATTTCAGCAATGCTTGTACAGAACATTTATTTTATTTTGGTTGCTTTCATAGTTATCCATTACAAAATAATAATCAAAAAAGATCTTCTTACTCACTTTTGAAGAACAACACAATGTCTGTCCTTTGAGGAAAAGCCATCAAGGTTTAGAAGAAGAATCATTTCACACTACAATTTATTTGCTTCACTTTCAGAGACATAACATTTGGTTGGAATGTTTCAGTTTGAAATTGTTACCACTCTTGAACTAGCAAAACATCCTTCATATAAAAAATTGATATTTAATCTTTTCAGGGCATATTTTTGTTGAAAGAGGTTAACACAATTTCACATACATTCCAAAATACCTGTTGTAAGACTGTCAGTAAAGATAAAAGCATATCATTATGCAAAAACTGAGGATGACATAGAAAGCTACAGAAAAGTTTTGTACATAAACAGTAGTATCTGTTTTAAAAACATCTCAAAAAGAGTTTATTTAGGAAAGAAATGAGTAAACATGCATGTATCATGTATTAAAATTGATCAACATGAAGCCATAAAGCAAATGTAAACAGTAGGTGGTAAGCCAAGGAAGTCTTTGAACAAAATGATATTGGTCAGTAATATCTTGGTGTGTAGCACATCTAATATCTGCTTGCCTATATTGCTTAGGAAAGAATAAACCATTCAATTTAATAGCAATATTTTTAATGTCCTGTGTATTAATTGTGTTACTCAAAAATGGTAAGACAGGGGATGACAGGAAATACAGCAAGAGCTTCATTCTTACCATAAAGTATTATATAAGACTGGCAAATATTGGTATTTGTGGTGGATGTTACTTTTCACCAGCCTCTACAAAATTATTTAGGGTAACAAAATCAGCATATTGGAACAATGAAATACAAACATGCACTTTAAATGTGGGCATATAAATTCATTATAATTCTGCAAAAAAATAATAATTTGAGTCTATACATGGCAAATACAGTAATTATTACATTTTTTATTTATAGTCTGATGTAATTGACAATCTACTGTGAGAAAAGCTTGATGGTCTAGTTTTAAAGATGGAAGTGTCAACAGTGCTGTGCATCTATGTTTGTCTGCAGTACTGGGCAGATTTTAATAAATGTTTAATACTAAAACAATAAATGCAAATGTTGTTATATCATGTGTTTGTTAATCTGATGTTGTTAATTTAATTTTAATGATATTATGATCAAACTATTTTAAATGCTGACTATTAAAATCAGTTAATAAAATTACCAGAAAATTCCTGGCCTTTTTGTTTTTTTTAAATTACACAAATCCATTTACTAATTGCTCATTATTCTATTACCAATTTCCTAAAGTTGTTTTTTTTTTGGTTCAGGTCCACTGGGAACCAAAGTCTTATCATATAATCTAACATGATTCACAAGGTAAAATCCAACCCAGGGAGCTGGTACACTGCAGGCACACTAAATCACTTCTACACACACTCTTACATGCCAGAAAAATGTGAAAACTGCTCACATGCTGCACCACAATTGTGCTATTTTTTATGAAAATGCAGTTATAAAAAAGATTTTCTTGTGGTGCAATTTTTGTACAATCATTGTGCTATTTTTTATGAAAATGCAGTGATAAAACAGATTTGGTTGTGGTGCAATTTATAGTTACCTACACAATTTTCTTTAACTAATAAGATACTACTACTTTGAAATAGATACAGTATTTTTGCATACCATAGGTGGAATGTAAACTCTTCACATTATTGTACACATTTTGAACAAAGTAACTGATAAATTTCATAAGTTGAAATATGTCATTCATGGATGACTCCTATAAGAAGAACCTGGAAAATGACCAACTGGGTAATTTATCTATAAAATTATTCCATATGTCAAATGCATGTTAATCTTTGCTTTATATGAAATATTAATTATCTGTGCAGTTGAAATCCTGGATCTTACCTTCTATACCAAGAGCATCAAAATGGCTGCAGGTTTTCCTTCCATTTGCTTCCTTAATTATTAGTCAGTACCTACTACTAATGGAATAATTTTGCTGTCCTGATTTTAATTGACTTGCTTTTCAGGATTCTAAAACCTAAATTGCTAACTGCCAGATAACAATAAATATTTTGCTTCACCAGATCAAAGATATGTGGAAAATGCTCTCAGAAAATGAAAATAATCATTATTAGAAATGTCTATCACGCCAGAGCGAGTGCACTGCAAAGCTGTAATGCAGTTTCTAGAGGGCCACAATAACTTCAGATTTTTGGTGCAACCAGTTTTATATCTAGAAGCCAATTCTTGCCAACAATGACAAATGTTACTTTATTTAATTATATGGCATGAAAGCAGCATTAATTAGTTACTAATTAAGAAAGTGACTGGAACAAAACCGGAAGCCTGTGTGGTCTTTCAAGTTCTGAGTTTGATACCCCTGGTCTGTACTTGCTTGGTCCTGAACAAAAAGGGTCATCTGCAGTGTACCTGAGATAGTACCATACTAACAGCTGATCTAGACCTCACTGCGTAGTATGGTACAAAGAGGAAATGATTCTCAGGTCTAAGTGCTGTATTAGTGAACAATGAAACAAGCGTTTCACCCTCTCTCAGTTAACAAAGTGCCACTACACATTTCTCTCGATTTAAAGGGACAAAGCACAGAGGAAATGGATGTCCCCAAGTAAATCCATTAAAAATTAATCACAATCATTAAGCTACGCCCTGCGGTGGGCTGGCGCCCTGCCTGGGGTTTGTTTCCTGCCTTGCACCCTGTGTTGACTGGGATTAGTTCCAGCAGACCCCCGTGACCCTGTAGTTAGGATATAGCGGGTTGGGTAATGGATGGATGGATCATTAAGCTACATTAGATTGGTGTTGTTATTGCAAATGTTTTTCACTTCGAGTATATGTACTCCGAGAAATCTGTGTGGAGAAATTAATGACAAGAAAAGATACATGTTAGTAGAAACATATCCAAAGTATAATTGTTTCTCTGGAAATCATTAGTGGATCTGCCATCAAGGTGACCTGGATAGTAAGCCCCTAGGACCTTGGTTGAAAAGTGGCCTTGGCATATGCGTGAAAGTAGTAATACTGGCGTTTTTCTATTTCTGTTTTTACCTCCTGCCTTTCCACGCCATTCGTACATTATATAAACACACACACACACACACACAACCGATGTAATGTGCAGGTGGCTGCACGGTCAAATCTCTTTGTGGGACCATTCCGGTTCATTTTATTTTTCAACATGATGTTCATTCAGAGATAAATTAATGGGTGTAACAGCCGGAGTCTGTGGGGGTTTTAATCTGGTTTTGCTGTAACTCAGAGCTGATACTTGTCATTCATAATACAGCCAGAGTCTCCTAATAACCAAATGAATCTAATAGTTACCAAAATGTATAAAATACCAAGTCAAATGTTAGACAAATTCCTAACGAATGTCTCATTGTAGTGCAAATTTAACAGCGGAGCACAAGCTCTGTATAACATATATTGTGAGAAACCTTATCTCTTATCAGATCTGGAGGACACCCACAAAGGTACCTCCATGAAACTCCAAAGGAATACAGTATGGAAGAAACTGGCCGCATCTTTCAACGCACCCTTTCCAAACTAGCGGCCAAGTGATTTATTATTTAGGGATACCAACTCTGTGTCTTTTTGCTGAAAATGAATGGATAAATATATGCTGATTTGTATCTGTATAGTTTCTTACATTACACAATATAAATATTTCCATGCATAATTTTCTATGGCACTGAGTTAAATATATTTGATTCAGTAGAATGCTATACTTCAGTTCAAATATAACATAAGGTTTCCAAACTTATTTAATGTCACATTTGGGCTTTTTCATGGCTGTAACAATCTGATACATGCATGTGGAATTTGTATTACCCACCACAGTAAATCTAATGAACCTGCTCACAAGGTGGTCTAAGTTAGTATACAACATTGTTCCCCTCCTCCAACTTCAAGAGGCAAATTGCACCTGCTCTAGCCCACAGGTGTTGTGCACAATGCAGCAGCACCAAACACAGAAGTTAGTCTTGCTACCATAAATATGTACTAATGCTGCTCTCCATTTGAACTGGGAAGTCGGAATTTCCAAGTATCTAGTCAGGATTTTCAACTAGAATGCTCCCACAAGTCAGATTTCCTACTCAGAAACTCAGGGCTGCTCTGTCATGAGTTTGTCTGACTTCATAAAGATTATGATATCAACCCAAAATGGTAACATACATCACAGATTTTACTGAAAGCTGAAGTATTATACTACAGTACTGTCCAACCTCTATCTTTGGACGTGATGCTACGGTGTTATGATGCACAAAATATCACATAATGCATTGTTTAGTAGTTGCCTGTATTCCAAAAAAGCAAGAACAGGAAAGGATTTCCTGGAAGCACTCATATTGGCTTTTCCAAATGTTTTACTGGAATATAGTTAGCTCGGGTGTGACGTCATTCCCAGCTCCAACATCTGACTTCCAAGGTAAATGGAATACAGCAGAATTTTGTGCTGTGACACAGATCAGTATGGGATCATTCCCAGCCGATAGATCTCTGCAACTGATCTGTTGAGTTACTATCGTCTTTTAGAATCATAATGAGAAATCATATGCTGCTTTCAATGAAAATCTAATTAATTAAAATTTATGCTTTTCTGCATGCAAATATATAATCTGCAACTTAATCTGTGCTTTCTTACTTTAAAAAATAAATCTGGAAAATCTGTATTTCTATAATAATATTTAAAATTAAGAATAATTTACTACAACTTTATGCTTCATATACTGTAATGTGACTTTTTAATTATTTAATTGCTTATAGATGTTTATTTTAGCTGCAAGCTAGCTTAGTTTAGACACAAATACAAATAATTATGTATTCTACGAAAGTTACATCTCTCCTTATTTTTTGCTCCTATAGTTTGGTACATCAAAAAAGTGATCAACTTCAGAAATACTTTGAAGAATAAAGTATACATGGGTAAAATATATGCAGTTGGACCCAAATCAGTGGATTAACTTTTGTGTATAGGACACACATTTTCTAACATACTTAGCCATTTCAGGGTTGTAGGGTAACAGGCTCATATCTTAGATAGGTTTCTTTAAAGTGAAACATACAATGATGGTTAGTTCTAAATTGGAATAATAAATAAATAACAATGCAATTGAAGAGTAAGCAGTTTCACTAAACAAGGTTTACATTAAAAACAAACATTTGTGCTATTCTTTAAGAACTCAGACTGGGAAATATCACTTATCCATCCAGATGTCGAGTTAAGTCAATAAATTAGTAAGATTAAAAGAAAAAAAACTAAAAAATAAAGCAGGCCTGAAATGGTGAGGGAAGATCTAGTCTAGCAGATTATTCTGCTGTGAACAAAGCTCAAATAGGTCATCGAGCAGCAGCAATATCTGTAACAACAAAGATTTACAAAATTCAGGTATTAAGCACATTGACATGTCACAGTTACCTTGATTTCAGTGTGTGAATAAATAAGTTTGTTGTTGCCCCTATTCTGGGAACAGTTTCAGCCAGGGCAGAATTTACAAGTGTGACTTTTACACAGTTTGGTTTGACAGATTTAAGTCTATACATGCCATAAAGTGTTCCCTAGCAAATCTAAATGAATGAGTTTAGCAGATTTGTCAGACAATCCAGAATTGTCCTTGCAGATGTCCAGGGCCATAGCCAGGAATTCTTTACAGTGGGGATGAGAAAGTACATAAATCATAATTCCATCTGTAAATAACCTGTAAATAACCTAGTAAAACTAAAAGACGTGTGCATTCGGGACATTGTGTATATGTGGGTGAAAAATTGGTTTAAACACTAGGGACAAGAAGTAATGATGAAAGAACCTTTTCAGATGTTCCCTCGAGGAACACTGGAGATGTCAAGCTATATAACACACTAATGACAGCGTTAGGGGTCTATGGTGGTAAGTTCTTAAATAAAAATTGGCTCCTTGGGTGTGCGAGAGTGTGTCTGTAATGCCGTGCAGCCCAGGAGTGGTCAATGAGGAGACTGTGCATATTAGACAATCAGTTTAGTTGGTTTCCTCATTGATGCTCCATGGGTCATTAATCAAAACAAGCCCACCCACAAAGGTATAAAACAAACAAAGGTGTAAAAGGAGTCTGAGTAGAGAGATAGGGAAGATAGTGATAGGGAAAGAAAAAGACAGAAAGGAGTAAATCATGAATGAAACAGAATCGAAGAGAGCAGGGAGAAGATCAGGAGTGTGAGCCATTGTGATGGTTTGGTGACCCTGTGATGGACAATCATGGGGTGGATCACTGGCACTGACAATATGGAAGAGCAGGAGCAATCGAGTGCTCCGGGATCCTGCAGGACCAAAGGGAGGTGGCATGTAACTTAAGCACTGAGCGTCCCAATGGTGACCAACTGAAGTGGCTGGGACAACAGCTGGAGTGGGGACCATGCTTGCCAGGACTTCTTCCCTGCTTCAGAGACCTGATACATGAAATAGGGAGACAGGAGGGAGACCAAGAGAAAGTGGAACTGGAGCTCACATGAGAATGATAGAACCAATATTACCTCTGGGATTGTAAACCCTCATTTTGATTGTATTTTTATTTATTTAAAGATTGATTTTAACTTTCACTGACAGCACTTGTTCAAAGTCAAAGTCAAAGTGAACTTTATTGTCATTTCAACCACATACAAGTATAAAGATAGACAAAATTGCGAAGCTCAGGGTCCACAGTGTAACAACATGATGTGCAAATAATAAATTAAAAATAGAATTAAAATTTTAATTTAAAATTAAAACACAAACAAGACAAGACATTGTGCAAAAACAAGACAAAGAAGTAACAGCAATATTGATGTGTAAGATATGTAATATAATAAATAAATAATAGATACAGATAATACAGAAGTTATCAGTGTATGATAAAAGTTGTTTAAGACATGTGTAAAAGTTCTGTTTTTAGAGGTGGTTGAGGCAGTGTGGAAGATCCCAGGGGGCAGCATGGTGTTAAGGAGTCTAACAGCTTGGGGGCAAAAACTCTCCTGCAGCCTGGCAGATCTGGATTTGATGCTGCAGTATCTTCTCTTGGATGGCAGTGTGAAAAGACCTTGTGAGGGATGTAAGGGGTCCTGCACAATGCTGCAGGCCTTGCGGACACTGTGTTTGTAAAATATGTCCTGTAGTGAAGGGAGAGGCACCCCAATAATGTTCTCTGCTGTCTTCACTATCCTTTGCAGGCACTTAAAATCAGATATGTTGCAGTTGCCATACCAGACACTGATGCAGCTGGTCAGAACACTCGCAATGGTGCCTCTGTAGAACATGGTGAGGATGGAAGGGGGAACACTTGCTCGCTTCAGCCACCTCAGGAAGTGTAGTCTCTGCTGGGCTTTCTTGATTAGTGATGAGGTGTTATGCATCCACGTAAGTTCCTCAGTTATGTGCACACCAAGGAACTTGGTACTCCTAACAGTCTCCACATCTAACCTGTTGATGCTGAGTGGGATGTGGGCAGGATGTGATTTTCTGAAGTCCACGATTATCTCTTTTGTCTTGTCAACATTGAGAGATAGATTGTTGTCTTCACACCATGCAGACAGCCTTTCCACCACATCTCTTTATGCTGTTTCATCATCCCTGCTTATCAGTCCCAACACCGTCATATCATCTGCAAACTTGATGATGTGGTTGGTGTTGTGCGTGGCTGTGCAGTCGTGAGTCAGCAGTGTGAACAGCAGTGGACTAAGCATGCAGCCCTGTGGCGCTCCAGTGCTCAGTGTAATAATGCTGGAAGTGTTGCAGCCCATCCAAACTGACTGGGGCCTCTCTGTCAAGAAGTCCAGGATCCAATTGCAGAGGGTGGTGTTCAGGCCCAACCTGCTCAGTTTTACAACCAGCTTTGGAGGGATGATTGTGTTGAAGGCAGAGCTAAAGTCTATGAATAGCATCCTGACATATGTGTCTTTTTTATCCAGATGTGTCAGGGAGAGGTGAAGGGCAGAGCATATGGCATCCTCAGTTGACCTGTTTGAGTGGTATGCAAACTGAAGAGGGTCAAGGGAGGCAGGGAGATTAGTCTTTATGTGTGACATGACTAACCTTTCGAAGCACTTCATTATGATCGGCATGAGTGCAACTGGCCGGTAGTCATTCAGGCATGTCACTGATGACTTCTTCGGCACTGGTATGATGGTGGTCGACTTGTTGACTCTGGATAGAGTCCTCTCCACGTCACTTATGGAGAGACAGAGTACCTGATCAGGGGAGGGAGGTGTTGCTTTTCTCACAGGTTCTTTGTTCTGCACTTCAAACCGTGCGAAGAAGTTGTTCAGCTCATCCAGAAGGGAGGCATCACCATCACTGTTGTGTGGGTTGGGCTTGTAGTTTGTAATTATTTGATTGTTGCAATCGTGGATTATTTATTGGCTACTTATTTGAATAACTGGCACTGCATTTTTCTGTGGATATTAATTAATTGGAATAAAAGGCATTATGCACTTTTTGATGCCCCAGACTTCTTGTTTGTGTCCTCATTGCCTTGGTCATCCCAGCCATGACTATCAATGACCCAGGTTCAAGACAATGCCAAAGCTGTGAGTAACCTGGACATTACACTCACCTGCAGTATCATGAACAGTTTTGGTCATCATATTATAAAAATACAGCAGAAATTCCAGAGATGAGCAGAGATAGGCTGATTCTGGGACTGACAAGTATGGGCTAAGATTAAAGATTGAAGGAGATGAACCTTTTAAGTTTAAGCAAACTGAGGTTAAGAGAGTTCGTATGAGTAAGAAGTTCAAAATGATGAAGGGAACTGGTACAGTGGATTGCTGCTGTTACTGTAAAATAAATTCTTCATTATGAACTTGGATCACAGTTGGAAACTTATTAAGGGTAAATATTACACAAATGTTGTGGTTTTCTTCACATAAAGTACCACAGAAACATGGTAAAAGTTACTAAGCAGCATAGTAGAGTGTAGGAATTTAGGGACCTTCAAATCTCGACCTGATGTTTCTTTAGAGAGTCTAAGTGAATGGAATTGGAGAGCTTGTTAGGCTAACTGGCTTTATTATAATATGTTCAAATGATTTTGAGATATTCTAGTCCTATGATTGCAAATCACCATCTTTCCACCACTGTATTGTGGCTGGTATATGTTCTTGTGGTAATAAGCTGTGTTTGGCATACTTCAATTTATATTTTACAGATTTTGCAAATGACATGACTGCTATATAATTGACACTTTATATGGTAATACACATTGATCTTTGACATATTTACTCTACAGACATTATGCAAAACCAAAACAAGAAGTGTACTGTAATTAACAGTAGCAGTGTTAATTTCTTTCCAGATAGCAAAGACATACGTGTAAGCTGATTAGAGATACCTGCTATGATTGTCTCACACGATGAATGCTGTGTTGCTTCTTATGTTTGGCCCAGAACTTATTGATGGTTAGAGCTGGTTTGAAAAGCAGTGGTTGGATGAGTAGGCGTAGTTGTACATTTGAATATTCCCTGCAATGGTCTTGGGTAACACTTTAATAAGGTCCAGTCCCTTACAAGCCTCTAATGGAAGAGGAGGAATCAGAAGATGGATGGATGGATAGTATAAATCATTTTCATTTAGGAGCTCTCCTCCAGGTTATACTGTACATAAAGCAAACATTTAAATGCACTTCTGGAAGCTAAGGGAACATGCATTGAATAAGATGAAACTTCACCATGGTTAGCTGGTAAAAGCTCAGTCAGTAAAATGGCAATTTGTTTTATTGTACCATAGTTAAATCTTATCTTCCCGAAAAAAGTAATTGCAATAATATGCTGCATAGTACTCCACTGAAGTGAAAATACAACTAAATAAGATACTCAAAAAATCATCAGTAAGACTTGCGTGCTTACATATTGTACAAAATCAAATCATAAACATTTTTTGTAAAGACATTCACGTGCTGGGTAAACACTAGAAGCACCAAGAAATTGTCACGCATGGTAGTCAGCAATGAACTGCTTAATTAGTAGTTGGGAAATAACAATTATCACTAAAAAAGCTTTGATGTCAAAACTGGTTAAAGTTAGGAAGTGCAGCTTTTAACTGGATTCAGCCTGTGTGCTGATTTCATGCAGCAATGAGTCATCTTTTATGGTGAATCCATCCATAATATCTAGGATTAAATACAGTATTACTGAAAGCACCTCCTATTTGGTTTACTATGCTGGCATTATTTTCATAGATTGCAATATTTATCAAATTGTTTTCAAGGCATTCCTAGAACTCAGGTTGTTAATACAGTCTATATTTTAATTTAAGTTAAGGTGTGCCTCACAGATGAAATTTACATTTTCAGCTATGTTAACAATTAACATGATTTAAAAGCCAATAAATATTCTAATATAAAACCACATTCTCATATAGAAACCCACTTTCTCCCACCCCATAAAAAGGAAAATAAAACAACATCCAATTTTCAATCCCTCTTAACCCAATTCAGAGTACCTGGAACCAAATCTCATCCCGGCAGTATTGGACATAAGGACAGGCTTGATCAGGGTTCCAGTCCATTAAAAAGATCTACATACATGAATCCACATCAGAGTCAAAAATTAACTTCAGTCACCTGTCTCTGAAATGTTGAATGAAAACTGGGCTACATAAAATAGGCAGACATGGGGGATGTTCCTTGAGCAATGAGGCAGAAATGCTGAGACCATCACCACTTGTACCATCCTAAAAACAAACCCATTGCCTCAAAAAAGGAATCTTTAAAAGATATGTTAAAATCTGTATTATTTTGACTAACCTTTGACAACTAGTTGAATTTGAGCTGCAAGTGGATTCCATCTTGGCAAAGGAAAGATGGACTCTTTATTCATCCATCCATCCATCCATCCATTATCCAACCCGCTAGAGCCTAACTACAGGGTCACGGGCAATTTATTCCTGAATTGAAATATTTATACCACCAATACGCTGTAGGCACATTTAATGTTCCTGGCCTGACATTAAATGACTACACAAAACTGAAAATCTGAATATATGGGAATTTGGACCATGCACCATTTGGTTGCTTTATTTTCAAAGTCATATTGTTGTTGTGGATGTGGAGGCTGGTTAATGGTCACTTTAATGGCTGACAACCAAGTATGAAGAGATCAGAATAAAAATCACCATCTCCAGATTAGAGGTTATGGATGTCTCGCAGGAAAGGTGAGATTGATATATATAGCTGAGCTGGTAGATTTTATACTTCAGGGTCTTGTTCATATGCAAGAGTAAAGCTGACTGCGAGGCAGACTGATAGATTAGGGGTGCAGCAGTACCTTAGCAGTGGCAGTGATGTTTGAGCTATTTTCTTAGACATAGCTCTTTATTTACTGGTCAGTCTAAATTATTGATCTCCACAGTGGTTTGATTGACCAAGATGCAAGCACAAGAAGATAAAGTGAGGTTCATCTAAAATAATGTTAGCTCACTTTTTGGTAAGAGGAGAGGAGTTTGATAGGTCTAGAAAAAGCTTAGAGTGAAGATGCTGCTTCAAATTAAGAGCCGGCAGTTAAAGAGGTTATACTTCTTTGCTAAAAGTATGAAGGGTTTCCCTAGTAAGTATTTAGAAAAGACTCCTGGGTTTAGGTAATTCTGTTCCAACTGTTTAACCTGGTATCACGATGACTATTAAGGAACCCAGCTGAAGCTGAGATTCATTATACTGTACATGTGTTCAGAGAAATGAAATCCCACATGATACAGAGGCAGAAAAGTGGCACAGTGGGCTAGTATTGCTGCCTCATAGATCCAACACCCCAGTAGATTAGATAGGCCAGGTGTAACTCTGGATATTTTAGTTTTCTTCCTACACTCCAAAAAAGTCAACTCAAAATTGGATCACCACTTGGACACCCTGCAAACCTGACTTGGATCAAGAATGCGTGAGAATGTTATGTTTTACAAATAACATTTTTTTCAGTCCCTAAGAAGATCATTTGCAACCTTGTCCATGGGTAACAAATAATAAAGGCAGAGGAAATGCTTTCAGTGAGTCACTTCTAATTTGGTGGCTTTAAAACAACTGCTTGATACTAGAAAACACTGCATAGACGAGCATAGGCAATATCAGTGGTCGCATGAAATTTTATAATCATAGGTTGCGTTGTTATATGATTCACATTTAATAGTAGACTTTTAAACTGGATGTGTTAAGGTGAGGCATTTTGAAGGATTTTTGTAAGCCCACTTTGGCATCAGGTGATCAAAACCAGTGAAAGTAAGTGATAATATTGGGTGACATCACCATAACTTGCTTAAGAGGCTTCCACATTTCTCAAAAGTATACTGTAATTGCTCATTACTAAGCAAATACCACAATGTGTTTATACTGTACATGTGCATTTCTTATTTTGCTTGATGATTACAGTGGAGCCTTCAATTTTAATCAGTGAGTTAATAACATAACAAATCATAGATGGAAAAGTACTACGTGCACATTAGATTACTTTAATATGTTATGTCTTCTGTCCTGCACTCTGCACGCAATGTTACAGAAACCACATTCCAGCAGATTCTCCTGCATTCTGGAGCACTTCTCCATTAAAACATTCAATGTTTCTGCTATAGAAAATGTCCTCTGCTTTATATGCTACAGTTGTTGTCCTTGGAATGACTGGAATCCATTCCATAGTACTGTTGGAATTTTTTTTTTCTTCAAATAAAGAAATTTTGTAATTATTGTACATGCAGTCGAACATATTTTGATTGAAACAGCCAATAATAATGATATTAGATACATTCATTCATCTAAATATATATGAGGTAAACATTGCAAAGTATGCAGTAATAGCACTGTAAAAGCACCCAAAAGCAAAATACATATGTTCTTACATGAACTTCAAAGAAATACAAATTCTTCTCTAGTCTTGCATTTTGCTAGTGTTCTTGTCACTCCTGGTAACATGAGGCAGTACCTGCCTAGAGAAGAATCAGTCAGGAAAGATCAGGAGAGAGCAACTATCTGTGGCCACCACCTGCAAAATCATTCCCTTTCGGGGATTGTCTTGCTGTTGCCTCTCCAGTGCACCTGTTGTCACTTTCATTTGCACAATAGCAGGTGTTGATTCACAACAACTTATACTTCCTAACTGAACCGATTGATATCCCTGAAGCTTAACTGAACTGGTGTAAGACTGTGATGATTAAGTGTTCAATTCATTTGTTTGAGCAGTATACTATATATTATAAAATATATCACAGGTGTCAAACTCTGGTCCTGAAGGGCCACCATGGCTGCAGGTTTTCATTCTAATCATCTTCTTAATTAGTGACCAGTTTTTGCCGCTAATGAACTTCTTTTCCCTTAGCTTGAATTAACTTGACCCAGGCCCCTTTGCTGTTTCTTTTTCCTTAATTAGCAGCCAAATAATAATGAGACACAAAACAAGCCGCCACATGACCAACACACCTGTGCCCATCACACATATCTGAAAATGAAGAAAGGTGACGATGTCAGTAAGGTTGATCTCTCAGGGCAGCAAAACATTTTAACAGTGTTCTTAGAAAAAAACAGAAAATCAACGGTTTTGGAAATGTCTGCTGTGGCAGAATGAGAGCAGCAACAAGCCATGGAATTAAAAAAAGGTTTAATTAACAGCAAGAACTGGCTTCTCATTAAGAAATTGACTGGAGTGAAATTGGTTGGAATGTGAAGCCCCAATTTAGCTGGTCATCTGTTGGCTTGTTTCATGTCTGATTTTTTTTTTGGCTGTCATTTAATGAAGAGAAGAATCAATTCAGAGCACTGAATCCTTAAAAACTGGGCTATTAAAATGAAGAGAAAAAGAATTTAATTAGCAGTGAAAACGAGTCATTGATGAAAACCTGCAGCCACTGTGGCACACCCCTGAAATATATAGTCACTGCTGTGTGCATGGGAGACTACTTCAGGGCTCACAGAATGGTAATTAACACTCCGAGTGAGGGACTGGCACTGTCACGTAATACCTCTTGTCGTCCTTTCTCTGCTAAACAGATGATTGACTGACGGAGAATCAATGACATTACTTCCGACTTCCTGTCTCCAGAACCTGTCACTTCTGCCTCTAACCTCAACAATTGACTTCATCTTCATCTTGACTTCAGTCCATTCATGACTAATCTATAAAAAGACATTTTTATCATTTATTGTACTTTTTCTTTGTTTTCAAATCTTTCAATTATATGGGTATCACCTTCAGGTGCCCCAAACTTTGATAATCTCTATTGTCTCTTCATTCTACAGTATACAGTATATAGAATATTGTATTCAATGTATGATGTTGGATTTTCTGTCTTATCGAGAAACAAATATGACTTTTGTTATATTTCCATATATAGACTTGGCTTGCATTTACAAATTTAAAAGTAGCTTAGCTTGTACTAAGAATATGAGGCACAATATGAGCTGAAGAACATGGCAGTTTTGAAATATAATTATCAAGAGAGAGAAACTAGAAAACAGTATTACAGACTGCAGGCAAAGAAATTGCTAGAATTTCTTTTTACATGGGAATATATATGGAGTTGTATCACCTACTAGGTAAATGATATAAACTCAGTTTGAACAAGGGAACACTATAGTACCCAATTGCTGCCATCTGCTTGTCATCATGGTTTAACATCCAAGCGCTCTATTATTGGAAGGCTTAGAACCTTTCATCCTATGGACCTTTTTCACAACCAAGTCACCTGAAAACAACCAGAAAGACAAAACGTTAGCCTTAGACAAGAAACATGTCTTTGTTCCTGCTACAGCAAAGACTCTAGTTTTATGATGCAGATGTGTTGCCATCATAACTGTTTGTTTCAAGTTAAACCAACATTAAAAGCTAAATGCTGTTTTTTTCTCAATGGCTGAGTGTTTTTGTTTCTGTCATCTGTTGTGAGGTGATGGTGTTTTTGGGCCAGCATGAGGCTTTAGATAAAATCAATTGCTCATTGATTGTGTAGCCCCTGCAAAATACAAGTTGTATTATATTATTGTCACTAGTCTGAGGAAGACATGCTATTGATAATCTCATTGGACTGTGTAAACATGACACTAAATTTGAAATGTAACTTTGAAAGACACAAATACTGTAATTAAAGAAATAGTATATGCACAGAATTACATACAACGGTTATACTGGTGTTCTACTTTTTCCAGATTTGCATGATAACCATGGTAAAGCTTACCTGGAAACAGAGTATATGTTTGAAATTATCTTTGCCTTTTCACATATTTGAAATTATTTATTCCCCAAATGCTTATTACATGAACAATATTGTATTTAAGACTAAAATAAAGGTACTCTTGGGTTTCTGGTGATCTTTGTAGATAAAACAGTATAAAACAGTATCTATTCTATCAGATATATATATATCTGATATATATATATATATATATATACTATCATATAAAAAATCTTGGGTCGAGATGTGATCATCTCGGAGAAACACTTTGAAGTCCTGCAAGACTACTTGTATGTCACGCCCTACTTACAAACAATTTCTTGGAGACACTTTAATGTCCCGTGAGACAAGGAAGTGAGTCAAAAGGACAGCTGCTGTACAGGCTTTTAAATAATCGTCGCAAAGTGCGATATGCAGATCACGCAGCTCAGTAGCAGCGGCTGCAAGCCATCAGCTGATCCGTCCGCATCTCCTTAGCGTGCGTTCAGCCCCCCCTAACACAATGCGTGCAGCAGTGACGTGAAGGGGCAAGCTTGAAGCGTGCCCCTAGGGTGGGGGGTGTGGGGGTGGTTGAGTAAAGCAAGTAGGGGCATAGCCCCCTTGTGTATATTATATTGTATTATATATACACAAGATTTTTAAGATTTTATGATGTTTTTCCCCCAGACCGACAGTGGGGCCACGGGTTATAAGCATGGAAGCTCAACCCTGCTGATCCCCGTGGCCACCACCAGGGGGCACCTGGATGTTTACAGGGCCCTATTTGGCAGCACTTCCACCACACCTGGAAGTGCTGAAGGAAGAAGCTCATTGGGCACTTGGACTCCTTCCCAGTGCCCTATAAAAGGAGCCAGTCACCACCACTCAATGGACAGAGTCGGGAGGAAGAGAACAAAGCCTGAGGAGGAGTGGAGGAGGAAGGACTGGCAGCAAAATGGATTATGTTGGGCTCTGTGAGCATTGTGTGCTGGATTGGACCAATAAACCACCTCTTGTGTGCTAAACCAGTGTCCTGCCTGTCTGTGTCAGGATTAGGGCAGCTGTACACGCCACGGGCATCACAATATATACATATATATTGTGAGATATGGCCGGCTATTTATCCCGGCCAATACCCCAGGCCGCCAGATGGGGCCCTCCTTGCAGCATGGATACCCCAAATGCCAGCAGGGAATTATGGACAGTGGACTTTTAATGCACAGCCCTGCTGGATACCATGGGGGCTGCCAGGAGTCGCTGCAGGGAGGCCCAGGGATTGTTATTTGCACCATAACCCGGAAGTGCGTCTTAATCACAGTGACACAAGGAATGACGTGCTTCCGGGTTGAAGAAAAAGGATTTTTATCTGACCCGGAAGTGTCCCATGTCACGTGGACAGAGAAGGCGAAACACTTCCAGGTCAAGGACTATAAAAGGACGATGGGAAATCCCAGACGCTGAGCTGAGTTGGGAGGCAGGGTGGCTAAGCATCTGGGAGTGGAGGATGTTTTATTATTGTAGTGATTATTGTTTATTGGAGTGGTGTGGAGTAGTGGTGCCTGACGTCTGGTCTGAGGGTTCAAGTGCCTCTATTTGTCACAATATATATATATATATATATATATATATATATATATATATATACAGTATATATTTATGTTATGCTATTATCTGCTAAGGTAACACAGAGGTCCAGTGGCTAATATTGCTGTTTTGCAACACTTGCATTCAAGTTTCAGTCCTGGGCTGGGGTACCTTTTACGTCAAACCTTTGGTATGCTCCTGAGAATCATCTCCCACATTCCAGTAATGCTGCATGCATCTGATGTCTCTAAATTTGCCTCTTGTAAAAACAAATGTGCCTGTATGTTTGTGTGGGTCTGTGACAGATCTTCCCCGATTACTTTTGTTGTTATGCAACCAGACTTCAGTGCCCTATGACCTTGAATTTGATAAGCAATTTTTTACAGGAAAATATACTGCAGTCATAAGACCATTTACCTCATTGTTTTCTGAATCTACTTATTTCAATTCAGGGTCATATATATATATATTCAGATCTTATATTCCAGTAGCATAAAGAGCACAAGCAGGAAACAACCACCGAAATGGAACTAGTCCACAGAATTGCATACTCATGTACATACCCACATCCAGCAATACAGTACAGTACCAGACCATAAAAGCTAACCTGAGATATAGGGGGGAGTTCTGGGAGAAAAACACAAAAAGATATGAAAAGAATGTGCAGATTCCAGACACACAGACAGTGGCTAAAGCAGTATAGCAGTATGTGAGCCTAGTCTCCCGAAGGAGTGAAGCAGCACTACTAAATACTGTCCATAATGCCACAATAAATTATTCAGACTTTCATATCAATTTCATTATCTAATTGGATGGATGAAATGGATGAATGTACAGCATATGGAACAATAGTCATTTAATTCCAAAGTCCCATTTTAGTACTATATTCTTTCATTTCAATAGAAAATGTCTACAATCTATATATATAATTCACTAAGCAGCCGACCATGGCACGCAAGACAGAGACCATGGGATAGCACAACAGAGCCCTGCCAGCCAACTCTAACCCTCCTCCCGTGTCATGGGATACACACAACCGCGTCCACCCTCGCAAACTGTTTTACACACTGCATACAGCGATTCCCATCCACAACAAACATGCTTCTTCTTAGATAGTCCTGCAGGAACAGGGAAAACCTTTGTCTACAAAAACCTGATTCATACCATACTAAGAGTATAGTGTTTTTGTTGGCTTGCCCACCCACCTGACTGTTACCAGCATTCACCGCAATGTACTGGAGAGTAAAACTATCACAGCTGCTACCTCACAAACTGTCCTTATTCCCCGGATTTCCCTGACCCCATCAGATTCAAATTTGCCTTTTACTTTTACATGCAGACAATTTCCTGTTAGATTAGCCTTTGCAATGACAATTAATAAGGCACAGGGCCAAACTTTCAAAAAGACATGCCTCTATCTGCCAACTGTATGACCATGGGATACGCACGACAGAGCCCCGCCCGCCAACTCTAACCCTCCTCCCGCGTCCACCCTCGCTATCGAGGCATGCACACTGCCTGCTCATGTGCCCGCACACAACACCTCACCAAACACCGCCTCAGTCGCTTTTGTATCTGCTACAGTCCACATACACCTCTGAGCCACGTTGACTTTTCATTGTTCTTTTCGGTTCCGGCTGCTTTTCTATATATAATCCACGAAGTCGCCCGACCATGGGATACGAACGACAGAGCCCCGCCCACCAACTCTAACCCTCCTCCCACGTCCACCCTCGCTCTTGAGGTACTGCTTACTCATGTGCCCGCCCCCAACACCTCACCAAACACATCCTCACTCGCTTTGGTCTGTGCTACAGTCCACATGCAGCTGTGAGCCACGTAGACTGTTCATTTGCCTACCATGGCCACCACTTCAAATGTATTTCATAGAAACAACACTTCTTTCAATGTTATACAAATTCCTACATCAGGTAACTGTTTCTATCAGTCGTTTTTTTCTGGAAAAAATGTCATCGATGAAACTGTTGCTCTCGAACTTCGCAACATGGCTGTAACCTTTGTTTGCCAATATTGGGATAACTTTGGCGACATGCTGTCTGTTGTTTTTAGTCATGGAAGCATAGTCATACAGTCTGCTCAACAATACGCCGACTACATGAATACTTCTGGAGATTATGGTGGCGAGGCAGAAATTGTGGCAATGTCCCAAAAGCTTCCAGCTAGTATCACCATTCACTTCCAAGAACGTCGACTCCTTCGTCACAGACGATCCCGCAGATCAACTTTCATTCCCCGAAGAATTTCTTAATAGTCTTACTCCCACTGGCATGCCTCTGCATAAACTCAAAATTAAAATAGGTTCAGTCATCATGCTTTGCAGAAACCACCTGCCAGCAAAAGGTCTCTGTAATGGCAATTAGACTTTCTGTTACCAGCATTCACCACAATGTACTGGAGTGTAAGACTATCGCAGCTGCTACCTCACAAACTGTCCTTATTCCCCAGAAAACCCTGACCCCATCAGATTCAAATTTGCCTTTTACTTTTACAGGCAGACAATTTCCTGTTAGATTGGCCTTTGCAATGACAATTAATAAGGCACAGGGTCAAACTTTCAAAAAGATATGCCTGTATCTGCCAAAACCAGTTTTCAGTCACGGACAATTGTATGTTGCTCTCTCCAGAGTTCCATCTTTTCATTCACTCAGTCATATCCTCAAACCCACCCCATTTGGACAACTGTGTCTTTCAGGAAGTGTTCACCCATCAATTAATAATTATGCGGCGTAGCTAGTAAGATTTAAAGTGCCTATTCTCCTTTGCACTTCATCACAATTTACTGTGTTACAAAATGAAGTCTAAAAGGAAAGATTATTTAACAAGAAGTAAGAGCAATATCCAAAACATTTCTAGAAGCATTCAAATATAATGTGAAAAGCATCTACTGTAATTACCATGTCTGATACTCTCCATCTGTCTGCATGAAACAAAACGGCTCTCAGAAATATGTCAGGAAACCTGATTTTTACTGAGATATCACAGATATAGAGTATTGTACAAATTTTTGAAATTTCAAAATCCTCCAATGAAAAGCACTGGCAAATTTGTGGAGTTGTCCATCTTCAAAAACAGTAATGTTCTGTGCAACTTTCAATACTGATAGTTTACTGTTTCTAAATTACACTGAATTTAAACTTGAATATTTTCCTCTAACTCATCCCCTACATCTCCTTATGGCAAATGGACCACCGATACAAGACAGGCATATGCCTAAAGAAAGGTCTCTGCAAAGTAAAATAAAAGTAAAAAAAAAAAAGTCACTGATCTGGAAAGGAAAGCAAAAGGAAAGATATAAGCTTTATTCTGTAACCAAAGAATAAACAATTACTTAGTAGTTATTTACAGTACATCACACTAGCAACAATGTCAAAGTTCCATTCTTTGCACAAAACAATGATACACAATTTCTCTAACACTTATTTTTTTATTGGCAAAGCCCCAGACCTGCTTTCTTTCATAGTCCAAAGCAGTCAATAATTTTACCTGGAGACTTAAACAGATTTTAACCCTTCTTCAGGTTCGTCTTTCAAAAATATTATATTTAAGAAATTTGAACTATGGTTAGTCACAGACCCTCCACAACTAAAAGCACCACACTAATCAATGTCATCTTTACCATACTGGAATTGGACTCTGCTGTCCATGAAGGCTACTGAGCTGTCACAAGCTACTGTAATTTGGGCTACCTATCTGACTACATAACATTTTAAAGAGCTGTTAAAAAGTGTGTATTTAATGTCAGACATTAAAGCGTGTTAATTATATTCTATTAATTTTTTAATTTGACTCACTGTTACAAAATGCTTAATAGGCAAAAATGTACTAAATGACTCTTTGAAATGAAAAAAATTAAAAATGATTCAATTTTCAAATCAGTTAAAGAAGTCCCTGAATGTTCCCTAATGGTATACCATATGTACATTTTATCTATCCATCTATTTTCTAACTTATTAAATTTGTTATTTGTACAAAATTTGCTTAAGCTGCATCTCCTGTCCCCATCGACATCTATTAGGGTCAAAACTTTGCAGTAGGTCCATTTTTCCATTTGTTTACCTCACATCCATTGGGAGAAATATGAATTATGTCCTAAAAAACCATGTAACCTGGAATCCTGTGACCACAACTGCAAAAGAATGGGGCTTCAGGGAACCTGCAGGGTGGGACTCTGCCAACTTTGCATCTCGTCTCCCCTGCTGTCCACAACTTTCAAGAAAAGAACATCAAGGCACAGTTATGAATTGCATCCTTGGAGTTTGAGGATGGTTTGAGGATGGTTTAAGTCTCTTGATCTCATCAGATTGTGATTTCCTTGGTGCAGTGGGGCAGTTTGCAGCGGAGTGTGAAGTATTTAGGACGAGTTTAAGATCATGGTGCTCTTCCAGAACAGAATGGCTTGTTTCCAACAGGTAAAATTTAAGTAGCTAATCCAAATGGAGGAGCTCAAGTACCTTGGTGTCCTGTTTATGAGCACCCAACAGATCAGTTGACTAACCAACAAGTAACTGCTATGGTAGTGAAGTAGGAGCTGCAGTAAGTTCTTGGATGAAGCCTTCAGTTTCCCAGTTAGTCTGCATCCCTATTCTTACCAATGGTCATGAGCACTGGGTAGCAACAAAAAAGAAAAAAATTATTAAACTACAAATGATTTTCTTGCATGAGATGCTGGGCTCATTTCCATGATAAAGTGAGGACCTCGGTAACACTGGAAGGCCTTGGATGGGTGCCACTGCTTCCCTGGATCAAAGATAGCCAAAAGAGGTGTCTTGGGCATCTCTCACAATAGATATGCTAGATATAGCCCACTGGAAGAGGAATGAAGAGGGTTTGGATCTCCATATTGTGTTGATAGAATCAAGTGACAGAACATTTGCTATAAGTTTGAGAATAATTAAAAGGGAAAACTCAAAGCTGCAGTGATGTGGCTTTTGATGAGAATGAGCCAAATATCATGGAAGGACCAAGTAACAAATTAGGAAATGTTGCAAAATGCCAGAGCAAGAAGAGAACTGTTAGCATCATTCAGGAAACTGTATCATCTGAAATGTGTAATGAATGCACCAAGGAAAGAGAAGTTTGAAAATCTTGCAGTGACAGGAAAAACCGAATAAAAGAGAAGTTGTGGTTGACAGTGCAATGCAATCATAAGTTACATCAGTGGATAAACAGGAAAAAAGTTTGAGTAGCTTAATTGAACTTCTCATAATAAAAACAGTTGGAAAACCATGGTTGCCCACATCATAAGACAGTTCACACGATGGCGATGATGATAATGAGCAAAGGTACAACACCTGAGGGGACTTCACGTTGCAGTCAGGAATGTGAAGAGAGATGAATGTTGCAGACTGAATAAAGTAGTATAGCCAATCTAAAATACAAGAGAAATAAAATGCAATAATATCTATGAAACACCACAGAAGGGCACAATCCCCCCCAATGCAGGAGAGTTTATTATTCAGAAATAAGAAAACTATGACAAAAGAGTGCAGAATGTCCCATCATTACAAAGTAAGGTTGATTTGAATCACAAAGTTCAACAATAGACCCAATGCACTTCTAACAAAATTCAGTCAAGAACAAATTGGCAGTAGCAGAAGGAGTCCTACATACAGTATACCACTCTACAATTGCCACAAAGAGGTCCCTGATGCATTCTTTGTGACCTAGAAGGGCATTGGACAAAGACAGCGCCACATGTATGAAAGGAGGTCTGGGAGGAGGAAAGCACCCTAGTAGACATGCCTGACCCTTTGCTATAAAAGAGAGAGAAAGCAGTGAAGGAATGTCATAGGTGTCATCATCTTCTGGCTACTAGAAAACACAACTGAATGTGTCATTATTTTGACTCTGTTACAAAGATCCTACTATTTACTGAACCTTTTGCCAATTCTGGTAGCACTTGATAAAATGCAGACATTAGTGGCTGACAGGATGTTACTCCATCACACACACACCCAAACTCACACTGGTTTAGAATCACCATTTAACCTAAAATGAATGTGTTC
Organism: Erpetoichthys calabaricus; assembly: GCF_900747795.2. Classification (NCBI taxonomy): domain Eukaryota; kingdom Metazoa; phylum Chordata; class Cladistia; order Polypteriformes; family Polypteridae; genus Erpetoichthys; species Erpetoichthys calabaricus. Next base: position 69,067,861 of record NC_041403.2, read on the forward strand.
GAGATGTGGGTGGAAAACTAAAGTGACTGGATGAAAACGTGTGTAGACGCAAAGAGAAAGTGCAAACTCAACACAGACAGCTTAATACTGATTTAAATAATTATAGCCAAAAAAAAAAATCCCTCTTTTTAAATTTACAACTTAATTCAATGTGTTGCTATACCTGTTGGCTAGGCATCAAACTAATATTATACTGTGCGCCTGACTTTTACATGGTTACCTATTCATGTTTGAAAAAAATTCCAAAAATATTCCAAATTGTCCATGCACAATAATTAATTACACAAATTACATACTAATTAATAGGAAACTAAATGCACATTAACATCAGTTTTAATTTAATTTACTGTATTTACTGGAGTGAAGAAAAAAACTCTTGATTTTTCAAAACAGTTACTGCTTTTAGGCACAGAGGAAGAGAACTAATTGAAACCCTAATAATAGCTTTAATTGTTTGTTGGTTAATTTGTCTTTCTTACTATTGGTAATCTGCAGACTGAGACACCTGAAGGAATAATTATTTAAATTTAGTTAAAACAAGTTTAAATACACTTATTCAGGATTACTTTGACTGAATAAAATACAGTATATTCTGTACTTTAGAATAAAGTATTGCTATATCTAAACTATTAAATAAATTAATAATAAATTATAACACTGTTTTTCTTTCTGGGGTATTGCAAGATGAAAATAAGAAAATGGAGATTATTTTGTATGCTTAAAAATCATATGTGTTTAACATGATAACAGGTGAAACAACTTGAACACTTGTACAAAGAATAGTGTAGGCTTGTATATACTGTCTAAGGAGAAATATACAGAACAAGGGGGCTCCGCCCCCTGCTCGCTTCGCTCGCCTACCCCCGGCGTTTTGAACCCATGCCCGCCGGGCAGCCGTAGGTTGCTTTTGTATTGGCCTCTCTTTCAACCTCATGTAGCATTTTTATAGACTTAGCTAATGGGTGATTGTTTATGACATTATTGACGTTTCTCATTATAAGCTCCGTGCATTGTTTGTTTTCAGGAAGGTTCATTCGTTGATAGATTGCGTCATCTGGATGTAAGATGTATATTTCTGCAAATTTGCGTTCGTGATTTGTTTCAGGGTGCACTGTTCCAACGCGATGTAATATTTGTCCACATACGCGAAAGCAGTATGGGCCATTGCCAGCTGGTGGCCTGATATTTACTCCGGTAGATGCAAAAGCAAATGAACCATTGTAGGATCTAATGCAGTTCATAAAGTTTTTACTTTCAGGTACATCGTTAGTTAGAAGCTTCCGTAGATATTCAGGATATTCATGTAAAGGAGGCAGTCTAACTTGACCCTTTTGACAACAACGTGTAAACTCATTAGTTGTATTGCCAGTTGTTTCTTCAGGCAAGTTAAGTGAATGACAATGATTGCAAATGACATTCATTAATTCCAATGAATTTTTATTAATAGTGGACTCATTATAGAATACGTTGTCAGCCAATTGGCGGAATTGTTTAGCAGGTGTTTGTCGAGCTCTTTCCTTTTGAACCCGTGCCTGCTTCGCTTCTGCAGTTTGAGATGTGCGCTGCATGCGTCTACGTTCATTGTATCTGTCCATTTGGGCTCGTTTCTGTACCTGTGTTAGTCGAGCTTTTCGTTTTTGGAGCCGAGACAGTTTTTCTTCCGCGGTTTCAGAAGCGCGTTGTAGGCGCCTACGTTTATTGTTTTTTTTCATGTGGGCTCGTCTTTGTGGTCCCGTTACTCGAGCCGTATGGTTTTGCACCCGTGATCGTGAATTCATGACTTGTCTGTTCTTTATCGTTAGTAATATGGGTAAGTAATAAGGATGATCGCACTTACTGTTAATTGGGAGCGTTTTCTGTGGTTGTACGGTTAATAGTGCATCACTGTAATGAGATTCACCTATTCTGTATAGTTTGTACGTGTTCAGATGACGTATGTTTAATACGGAGCGTTCGTTTCTTTCTCTGGCTTGATGGGTGACCCTTTGTGGACTCCGTAGTCTGTCCCGTTTCACTCGGGGGCGTGGGTCTGACTCCTCTTTTTTGTGTGGCGCCTGCGTCTGACTCCTCTTTTTTGTGTGCTATAGGCGTGTTGCCTCATTTCTTATTTCTGTTAGTGGAGGGGGGCTTTGTGTCTCATTTCTTATTTATGTTAGTGTGTGTACTCCGTACTCTGTCCCGTTTCACTCTGGGGCATGGGTCTGACTCCTCTTTTTTGTGTGCTATGGGCTTTGTGTGGCGCCTGCGTCTGACTCCTTTTTTTTTTTGTGTGCTATGGGCGCGTTGCCTCATTTCTTATTTCTGTTAGTGGAGGGGGGCTTTGTGTGGCGCCTGCGCACCATGTCTCCTGCGATTTCTGTTAGTTGGAGGGGGGCTTTGTGTGGCACCCGCACACTATGTCTTTTGCGTCCACGGGCAGGTCCCTGCGTCCATATCCGGTTTACCATTCTCGTTTAGTAATATGGATATGCAAATCTTCATATATAATACGCTACCGTGGCTGTTTGTTTGTCTGTCCAGGAATTTAAATCAACTGTAGCTCACAAACCGTTTTGACCTATTGACCTGAAATTTGGTACACATATACTACGTGAAGTCTACTATCCGCTTTTGGGGTGATGATTGACCTCCAAGGTTATTCCTCTTTTAATTTTACTAGGGGGCTCTGCCCCCTGCTCGCTTTGCTCGCCCACCCCAGTGTTTGGTTTACCGGATATACAATACAATTTATTTTTTGTATAGCCCAAAATCACACAAGAAGTGCCGCAATGGGCTTTAACAGGCCCTGCCTCCTGACAGCCCCCCAGCCTTGACCCTCTAAGAAGACAAGAAAAAACTCCCAAAAAAAACCCTTGTAGGGAAAAAAAATTGAAGAAACCTTGAGGAAAGCAGTTCAAAGAGAGACCCCTTTCCAGGTAGGTTGGGTGTGCAGTGGGTGTCAAAAAGAAGAGGGTCAATATAATACAGTACAATACATAGAACAGAATAAATCCGCAATACAGTATAAAAATAAAAATTCTAGAAGTACAGAGTAGAATTTCACATTAGATGATATCACATAATATGATTTGGATTTGTTTTAAATCCTGGAGACCTCATTTATCAAGCTGCCTCCCCCATTTTGCCATTCCACATCTGAAATAGCGCTAATCCGATGAAAGGACCCCTCATTCCCACATCCCCAGTCATCAGGGATGACTTTACCTTAGGCAGGCAATCTACAATTTAAAGAGATTGTTATTTTCTTGGGAATTGTTACATATGCATTATTTTCAGTTTTACTTTAAAAACTTTTGTAAAAACAATACTTGTCCTTTATTTCCGGCCCAGTGCGTGGTTACATCGCTTTCTTGCCAGATGTATAATGCTGTTCATGTTGTGAAGGCGGTGGGGGTGCGGCTGAACGCACACTAAGGGTATGCCTCTGGATAATTTGCTGTCTTTTTGCTGCTTACGAGCTGCCTCTTCTGCTTGTCGCATGTCGTTGTTTTAAGAGCTGGGAGCACATGATGATTGTCTGCCAAAATGCAATCCAACAACTGCTTGGTTAGAGGTCTGTGGACTTGTTTTAAATGATGGCTCACTGCCTGGTCTCGCGTGACGTTGCAAAAACAATACTTGTCCTTTATTTACGGCCCCGGGCGTGGTTAAATTCTTTCTTGCAGGACGTATAACGCTGTTCGTGTTGTCAGGGCGGGGGGAGCTGCTGTCGAGCTGCCCTTCGATCTTTTTAAAGCCTGTACAGTCGCTGTCCTTTTTGCTACGGCCCTGGGACAATCTCTTGGCACCAAGTCTCATGTTTACGGTCCCCACGAGATGATCCGTGGCAAGTCTCTTTTGTCTCGCGGGTCTTTTAAATGTCTTCCGAGAACTTCTGAGAAGATCACGTATCGTTGCATTGTTTTTGCTTTCCAGGATTTTTTTTTTAATAATAGAGAGATTTTATTGCAGAATCAACTCTCGACAGCAGCCAGCAGGGCAGCCGTGTAGCACATGCATAAAGGCGCCATTCTCATTCCCTACCACCTTCACCGTCACTTCCCCTACCTCTTCATATCTTAAATCATTCTTGAGGCAGATTGAAGACTTAAGTGCCAGCTTAGGTGAATATATTAAAGAAAACGTACTAAGTAATTGCAACACAAACACTGACTTAATCAGTTTTAACGCAAAAAGATGCCGACGAAAGAAGAGAAGAAGCGGGCCACTAGGGTGGAGAAAACAAGAGCTGCTCAGGAAGCAGCAAGCGGATCAACCTCTGAGCAAACGAATGCTAAATGTACAGAGAAAGAGTATGAAAACTAGGAATGCTCAAGTCAAGTGTATTCACTGCACGTTACCGTGCAGTGCGCCGTTACTGGTATATGATATTAAAAAACAATTTGACATTAATTTAATATAATAAACCTTAATTCTTCTTAAAGTGTTTGAACCCTAGATAAACTGGTGCTTCTCACTTTAAAATAAGATTCTTAAGCCTATTTTATCTAATTCAGGATCACAGGCAGCTACAGCCTATCTCAGTAGATTAAAGTCATAGTCAGAACCAGTCCTTATTTTAAATACTGTATTTTATCTGAACATTGGTCCTATTAGGAAAATATTTTCAACTGCCAAAATGTCTTCTGTCCCATATGATGGTCACCTATGCCTTAGAGCTGCAGGTTAGTTTTTTCCCAGATTTGAAAGGAATCTTTTCTATAAAGAGTTTAGTCAGATATACATTTTTTTTACCACAAACTTCTGGGAGACTTCTTATTTGGTTTGTTTCTTGCAAGGAACTTATACTGCACATTCAGATAAAATACTACCAGTTTAAATTCTAGAAAAAATGTAAAAGATTATAATAGGACTGAAAGAGTTATCTGTATACTCACAATATCAGAGGCTGACAACAATTACATGTTTAGCTGTCCAATAAAAGGTTGTTTACATGTTCTGTCACACATTCATATATGGAAGTAAAATGAATATTTTATTAATAATATAAACTGATTTTTACATTATTTTGCTTTGCTATTTGATATGAATGTTTTTTTAAACTCCAGCAATTCTTGTGGTCTTTTTATGTTAGTGCTGTTTCACCACCACTAACAACAGCCTCTGCAAAATTGCAACCACACCCTAACACACACAAAAATGCTAAAGAAATGATTTTTCATGTTTAGCTCTATTTTCTGTTTCAGTCACGTAACATCAACTTTCCTTGAACTCGTTTTAACATTAATCAGGAAAGTATTGGGTTCAACTTTTATACTAGCGTCACGTTGCTTGCTTCTGGAAAGATCCACCCTATCTCCTAACAAGTTCTGACAAAGACTTCTCCAAATGAAGAAAAAGAACACACCTTGAACAGTATTTATCAGTGTGCGTGTGGGGGAGTCTGTTTAATTGTTTTACAATTGATGTGTATTCATTACTATACAAGTAAATACTGGTCCAAAGATTTTTTTTTCAGGTCTCTACTGCTTGCCAGTAGTTTTTAGGGTTTAGTCACTAAAATAAAAAAAAGATGCTGCCAGGGCAAGGAGGGCCACTCCAATAGCTAATGCCACACCTAAAGGAAGACACAACAAGATACAAATGAGTAATAAAGAATGTGCAAAAAAGAAAAATACAGGAAGTTCAAATATATTAATCAGTAATATAATACATTATAATGAGAAACAGGGTAATGGTCATGACCTCAGAGCTAGAATTTTAACTATTATATTTCAGTATAATAAAGTATGAATTAAACTAATTTTTGTTAACTAATTATCTGTCAAATAATAAAATAAAATATTTTCCACAGTCTATCAGCTTATAATCCATTGTTCTACATAGGGGGCACAACAGTCTCATAAACAGGACATTCATTTGACACAGATGAACATACATTGTCCCAAATGTATTACACCTTAAAATATAATAGATAAATCTTATACATTAATTCAAACTCTACAGCCTACTATTTCTGTGAGAGATTAATAAAGTTGATTACTATGCATTTAGCCACCATGAAAGAAGGGAGTACCTGGGCTCTAAAGTCAAAAGGTAATTTGAGTGCAGAAAATTAATTAACATCATTATACACTTTTCTGTTCAAAACAAGCTTTGATTATTCTTCTTGTTTTGTACAAGTATTGCTACTGCATTATATGTGTCATCTTAAATTGCCCTGCGGTGGGTTGGCACCCTGCCTGGGATTGTTTCCTGCCTTGTGCCCTGTGTTGGCTGGGATTGGCTCCAGCAGACCCCCGTGACCCTGTGTTCGGATTCAGCGGGTTAGGAAATGGATGGATGGATGGATCTTAAATTGCCCAACATATTACTTTTGTGAAAGAATCATTGACATGGGATTATTTACATAAAAGTGATTCAAGACCAAGCATAATTTATAACCTTACCAGCAGTTTTCTGTTTTTCTACATTTTTCCCTAAAACCATCGATGAGTGCTCTTGACAGATTTCTACATCTGGACAAACTGCTGGAACTGAAAAAAAAAATAATTGAAACAATCTCATTATATAGATCACATAAGAAAGCATTAATAACTATTTATTCAGCAACTTAATCATGACATCTTGACCTAAACTTTCTCTTTGACCTTGTCATCACTTCCTGTGCCCTGAGGAAATGTCTTACATAAAAAAAGAAAAACCTCAGCTGATGCTCATTTAGGGTAGGGTGTGCCAGATTAAGGGAGGTCTCTTTTTTCTGGTACAATGAAGAGACCCCAGGGCAAAACATTTTCCACATTTGTTTTACTGTTTCCATGGCAAGTGAAGCCAAATTAAGCAATCGTGATTTTGATTTTTTTGCTTTTTCTTTGACCTGTTGTTCAGTGTAAAGAATGTTTCTTCACATAATATTGTGCTAGTACTGTATTATCAAAAATGTCAAATTTAGCTGAATTATATTTACATATATCACAACTGATGTGACACAACATGTAAAGATATAGATTTAAGTATACTTAAACATAAGAAAATTAAAATATCTGTAATCAACAGCAACAATGAGAACATTTGAGTCTAATATACCATGCCAGTTTTATTTTTTAATTTTGTGAACCATTATCCACTGCGACATGACATGAATGGAGCCCATATTATCAGTACTGAGAACAAGCCAGTGATAAGCCTTAGACCAAATGCCAGTCCACCACAGGACACATTCACAAACATACATAATGTTTACATTTTAGAAAACTTTGCATAACTATTTGGGGGGAGGGGTATTTATTACAACAAAGAAAGCTAGCAAATTACATTCATTCATATCTATGGTCATACTTGGAGTTGGGCACCAGGTTTGATCTTCAAGTTTCTACTAGAGTTTACAATTTCATAATTTATCTTAAGAAGCTTTCCAGTGATCAACCTCGGTTTCCTTTCAGGGAGGCAGACATATTGTAGTTTTGAATGCCCTCTTTCTCCATAAGAGTAAGGTACTGCAATTTATTTCCTTATGAACTCTAGCTGCACTATTCTTAACTAATGATGTTTTTGAGTGACTCTCTGGTAAGATTACTCTTTCTTAATATTTAAGTCCATCTAAAAGAACGTTCTCTTACATATGGGAAAGAAAAATTAACATTTTAAAAATTAGGACACATTTTATTTCATTGACACTTGAAAGTGCTAGCCTGTTTTTCTCAAAAATTGAATAAGTAGCAATGTCAGAAAAGATAGCCAGTTATCTAAATAAAATGTAGAGGAAGAGTCTAAGAAGGAATTTGTTGTTTTACCACTCTCAAAAATCTGACCAAACACATGAACATCATTCAAACCATGAGATTAGAAGTTCTTTATCACTCAGTGTACAGCCAAGACCTGGTATTTTCTGATTTTAATTTGTTTAAATCTTTCAAGAATGTACAGAGGGGTTGTCAATTTACAAATGATGGAGTGGTTAAAGTAGTGATACATAAACAGTGCAAAGGGGTCAAAGACCAGGATTGTAGAAGACTATAGACTCTATAATAATATAAGATACAATATAAATAATGATCTCGTAGGTGGCAATATAATAACAATGTGTGCTATGCATGTTCCCCTGCTGTCCATTGTAAATGGTCAGAAAACTGAATGTTTGCTTGGCCCTTTAAAAAAGCAGCTGGACAGTGTAGCAGAACCTAGGTATGCCAGAGACAGCTCTAATCTTCCTGTCGTGGAGCTTCTGTACAGCCTATAGGACACCTAAAGTAATACCCAGAGTTTTCCATAAAATATAGTATAGCGCCAACTTGAAAGTAGTCCTGTCTGGCAAGCCCTGCTTGGAATATGGAGTTAGTGGAGAGTAGATGAGGCCAGAGGTTCTAAGATGGTGCTAAAGGAGAGTACCGAATGTGTACTTTGGGGTTCTATATCCTGAATAGATAGAGGGGCAACAGGTTTAATGTTTCTTTTTTGTTTATTTGATACATGAAGTTCTATTTAGGTTAATAAAATACTTTTTTTTTTATTTAAGAACTTTAGGCTGCCTAGCCACTCATCTTGAGTCCAGAGGTTGGCTTATGAGCTTATCAAGCTTCATATTCAACCAAATACTGTTAGATGTGAAAGACACCAGTGATACTGTGTGCAAAAAACTTTTAAACTAAAATATGGCACTTATATCTGCTTATTGTTAATGTAAAAATAAAGTTATCAGGAGTCAAAAGTTTAGAATAAGGTGACAATTTATGCATTTCTTTATGGTCTTAAGGTGGTCAGCCAGGTTTTAAACAAGTATATAATAAGATCCAAGGGAAAAATAAGAAAAAAAACAATTCATATTAATTTTAAATAATAATAATAATAAAATTGTTTTTTGGACAAAGAGCAAACCCTGGACAACCTGTGGAGAAACTCTTCTTCCTTACAGCATATGCAAGGAAATTTATTTTTTAATCCAATTATGAAGTCAAGAGGAGTCAAAACAGAGTTAGAAACAAGGTAGAAACCAGATCTAGAATAGAACACACTCCCTCACAGGTCCAATTTAGTTGTCAATTAACCTAGGCTTCAAGGCATTGCGATGTGTGAAATAAAATGGAGTGTCAGTGGAAAAAAACACACAGACAAAGGCAGAATGTGTCAGCTCTGAACCAGACATTGGACAATAATATTGAAGTATAGCATGTGAAGTGAATACACCAGATGAATAGGCTGTTGAGACCATAATAAAGAACTGGGGTTAAACATGTACTGGGCTGACAAAAAATTGTGTAAAGGAGCAAACCATTCAGAGTCCTTACCTCACTACCAGTATATAAGGCACTAACAAAGTAAAAAGAGGTCAAGTCAAGTATTTAGCAAGGTCATTTGAAAAAAAATGCTTCACCATTGTCTATTAACAATTTTTATGGAAATGTATGGCACTTTCACTTATACATTAGTCATACAGCCAACTTTTAAAGTCAACATATTTTTTCCAATGACTTATTTATCTTATTAACATAACATTGCATAAATGACAGATGATCATACACACTATTTAGGCATTTCTATGAAGGTGTTTGTGTATTAAATACCATCTTTAATGTACACATTCAGTACTTAACTTAATAAACTCTGCTGAATCAAATTGATCGTCTGCTATGAAAACTTTGAAGGCCTCATGTAAATTTACAAACAACAGACAGAGATCAAGGACAGTATGTTGATGTGTTCCATCACTATTCTCAGCTTCTAGTGTTGCTATGTCATTTTTGTAGTATTTGGTAAATGTTGTGAATGGCACTTCAAAAGTGATCTCACTAAGACATTATAGATTATTAGAGATAATAATACATTACTCAATATGTATTCAACATAAATGTTTAATTTCATTGTTTTTCCCCTATATAAACCTGGGTTTTATACTTACAATACAGACACAGCAACTGAATAGACTACAGATGTATGAAGCTAATTTAATGTAAAACCTTGACTTTAAAGATAACCTAATTTCATCATCCCAGATGTATCAGTAAATGACAATGGAGTCTGCGACAGATTCCATCTCAAAATATAGAAACATGTCACTATTTTTAAATTTGTGTCATACAACAAACCAAAATAACAACAATATGGGCTTTAGATTTTTGATTTATGAGGTGTTTTTTCAACACAATTAATAATTAAAAAGTAAATACCATATAAGCTTTGGTTGCACACACCAGCAATTGCAATTCATATTTGCAGAAAAACTCAATATAACTGCCCTGTGGTACATATATTATCATTAGAAAGAAAATAATACTGCAATTTGGTTCTGAGCTACCTCAAAGCATTCAAGGCAAATAAATAAAAGTTGAACCAAATTAAATCATTTTTTATTATGCTTTGTGCCATATTTTATACAAATACCTTTAATGATAATCATCTATTATTACAGAGTGATGTGTCCTAACTTGATAATATGTGCAGATACTTTAAGTATTAAGAGACAGTATGGGGTGTACCCTTCCTCAGAAGCACTATCCTGATGTATAAGAAAATGCAAGTGCATAAGAGAGAAAATTTTCCATGCCTGAAGTCTTCCAACTTTTTTTTCTCACTCAGAAATAGCATCCCTTGCTACACTTCACACCCCCAACAATCATGTAACTGGAACCACAATAAGCTAGTAACTGATGGCAGGATCTGCCTCTGGGCAAAAGAGTTGCATGTATTCCTCAGTAGTACAATTTTGTCATAGAAAATTAAGCTACACAAAACTTTTAATACCTTTTAAAATCTTAACCAACAAAATAATAAAATGAGCAAAAAGATGCTGAAAAACAAGTACAGGTTTTCAAAATATGTAACAGTTCTGCATGCCATTATGAAAAAAACAAACACATTTACTGTGCACAAATTGCCATTCTTTTTACTCAATTGGACAGAAATTCACATTGTCATGCACACACATTTAAATTAGTGTTTTCCAGCAGATTCAATTATTTTAATTTTCAAATATCATTATTGATAAAAATTGGCTTTGGATATTGTTATTACAAAAAAAACAATCCTAAGGAGATAGGAAAAAATACTGTAATAATTGTGGCATTTCTAACATTAAGAATGAAAAAAATTCAACGTTTCATTATACAAGGATAATTAGCATTTTTACATAGCCTCCTTAGCATTATGTTTATCCCCAGAAAAATTACATTATTTCATATAACAGAGGGCGGCACGGTGGCACAGTGGTAGTGCTGCTGACTCGCAATAAGGAGACCTAGGTTCGCTTCTCGGCTCCTCCCTGCGTGGAGTTTGCATGTTCTCCCTGTGTCTGCGTGGGTTTCCTCCTGGTGTTCCGGTTTCCTCCCCTCCCACAGTCCAAAGACATGCAGGTTAGGTGCATTGGTGATTCATAAATTGTCCCTAGTGTGTGCTTGGTGTGTGTGTGTGCGCCCTGCTGTGGAATGGTGCCAGCGACCCCTGTGACCCTGTAGTTAGGATATAACGGGTTGGACAATGACTGACTGACTGACATATAACAGAAACAAATAAATAACAAAACTTCAGCATCAATACAGTAGGGAAGGTATGTTCACTGCTGTACTGATGAGATTTGGTACACGCTCTCAGGGAGATACATTTTGAAACAGTCACCAATGCACACCCCAGCGTCTCAATCAGGAAAGTAGAAGTATATTTCTTTGCACACTTCTCTTGTAATATTCTCTTTTGTTGCTTGCTCAAAAGAGAATAGAATGTCAATGACTGCTCCACGCAAGCAATGCTGCCAATTGTATTACCAGAGTACAAGACATAGTGATTTCCGCATTTCCCCTGGTGTAAACATTGACAGACACTGCATTGTAAACACTTCTTAGGGAGCATATGACTTATTTTGCCATGTGCACCCTGCAGCATTTTTATGTGACTAAAATCACCAGGCATGTTCACAGCAGTTCAGTTGTATGGTGCTGTATGCATCAATTTCACTATGCATGTGAAATCTGATTATAAATTCACACTATCGCCGTCATTGCTTGATTAAACTAATGGTTCAGTTTCAGTTTGTTCTAACAATGGTTTTACAGCTTTCTGTTCACACGCCATTTTGCAGCACGATGTTATTTTATCCACTAGATGGCAACATGGTAAAGAAAGGTTGTTGCATGGCTTAAAGTTGCATGCACATTTTTATTCATTTATATTCTACAGCTTGTGAGCTCTATAGTAATTATTATTAAGTATTTATGTTTTCTTTCTAAACTATATGACCCATGCTTAAAACTGCTTGCAAATTTCCAGTTTTAGTTTTATTTCACTCATTTAATGTATTATGTAAATAATGTAAAAGCTAAAAAAATACTTTTCTGTAAATGCAAACATTCTCTGTCATTATCAGAAGACAGACAAGAAAAAAGCTTAGCAAACAGTTAAGCTATTCTAAAGTATGAAGATAATAATTTTCAAGTACTTTGGCTTTCCTCACACAGCCAAAAAACACTAAAAAGTCCCAAGAACCAGGATGGTTTCTGTCTGGTATTCAGCCTGGATCATCCCCCATAACCATGACCTAAACAAATCAAATATCTGACAAGTTTTCCCTTGTGAAAATACTGTGTTAAACTGCAAAGTCGTGTCATCATGAACAAATGTTCATTGAATAAAGTGTGTTTAAATCTTTGAAGTCAGCTTCTGTGGGTTTAAAATTCAGCTTTATAATGAGATGCAGCTGTTTTAGGAAGTTCTAAAGTCATACATATCATTTTTATATGTATCTGATGTGAATTGGTGTCTTGCAGGACTTAAGGTGCTTCATGAGTTTGTTCTCATTTTAAATTTTGCAATTTTAATAATATTTAGAGAAGCAGGGAGAAAGGGAATTTAATTTACATGTATAACAGTGATTTCAGCTATGTAAGCATAGGTATGGACATAGGAAATTGCTAGGACATAAAATGCCCTTTTATTTGCATGTTTCCTAATGAATTTACAACTTCATCAACTAACCCATCTCTTATCTTCAATGAGGCAGCAAACTGTTCATTTTTCCAGAATATTTTGCATATTACACACTTGTGCACTTATTATTATTGCTCTACAAATAAACTGAGAAATTGACAAATCTGCAGGGCCAGTGTGATAGTAATGACGATTCTGACTTACTTTAAATTCATCATGTAAAACAGTTTTAGACTCAATTGCTCCCCTCAAAATACGCTGCATAAAGGGAAGACCTGCTCCATGGCTTAATGACACCACACGGCAGCTGCGGTTCACATGTAGGATTGCTGAACGGTGGTGGAAGAAAGACAGGCTGATTGTATCTGCACAGAATTTTAGAATTTCTCTGTTTAACTTACATAAGGCAATTAAGAAATGATTAACATGATTACTCCTCTGATTTGCTTTTCTCTAAATCTAAGAAACCCAGGCTCTTATTTAAAGCAATTTAATGTGGTTATGCACCCCCATTCAGAGATGGCATTAAATAGTACTGTTCATTCATGTGAGCAGTTTCAGTCTTTTCCCCAAAATCGATACTATCCTCTCATTATGGCATTATAAAGGATTTGCCATTATAAAGGATGTAGCCAACTCCCTACATACTTCCTATGGTTAATCATGGCATTGTTTTGGACTCCTTTGATGTTGTTTCACAATCACAGCATTGACATACTTTGACCTACTTTTGGTGTTCTTGCTATTGTTCCACCACATCTTTTATTGGAGGCATTTGGAATCCTGGGTCCAGTATTGTTGGATATTACAAATGGTTCTGTTATTGAGGGGGTTGTGCCCTCATTTTTTAAACATGCGGTGGGGTGACATCTTGTCTTAAAAAGGTGGAGTTAGATCCTGGAGTGTTATCTAATTTACGCCCGATTTCTCAATTGCCACATTCAGCTAAAATATTAGAAGGAAATATTTATGATCAATTGGTCGATCATCTTTCCTCCAATAATTTATTTGAGAAATACCAATCTGGCTTTAGGCATTATCATAGTCTTAAGATGGCCCTCCTAAAAGTATTTAATGATATCTCTCTTATAACTGACTCAGGTGGAGCAGCAGTCCTTATCCTCCTAGACCTTTTTGCAGCTTTTGACACTATTTATCATGAGATCTTGCTGTTGCGGATTAAGCATCTGGTGGGGCTTAAAAGGGCTGCTCTTAACTGGTTCAGATCATATCATATTGGTAGACACTTTCAGTGACTTTCAATTCCTGTTTTTCATCTACTGCTCCTGTTAAATGTGGTGTTCCCTAGGGATCCTGTTTGGGTCCTATTTTATTTTCTATATATCTTCATTCCATAAGAGGTTTAATGCTTCTTTTCACTGTTATTTCGATGACACGCAGGTTTATATTCCTGTGTGTAACTCTGCAATGAATCGGCTGCACAATTGTCTTGAAGAACTAAGATCCCGGATGGCTGACAATTTTCTCAATCTAAATCAAAATAAGACAGAAGTGCTGATAACTGATCCTGTAGCCAAAGCTCAATTGGTTTTGAAATTCTTGTCTCTGTCATGGACTTTTGCAAACCTCAAGTTTGGAATCTTGGGGTTATTTTTAATAGTAACCTCTCTTTTGAGAAACCTTCATTCTGAGGTCAAGAGTTGCTTTTCTAGCTTCACCAGAGACAGAAGAATAGGGAATGTGCAGGACTGTAGTAACTACAGGGGGATAAAATTGATGATCCACAGCATGAAGTTATGGGAAAGAGTAGTGGAAGCTAGGTTAAGAAGTGAGGTGATGATAGTAAGCAGCAGTATGGTTTCATGCCAAGAAAGAGCACCACAGATTCGATGTCCTGCTCTGAGGATGTTGATGGAGAAGTATAGAGATGGCCAGAAGGAGATGCATTGTGTCTTTGTGGACCTGGAGAAAGCATATGACAGGGTGCCTCGAGAGGAGTTGTGGTATTGTATGAGGAAGTCAGGAGTGGCAGAGAAGTATACAAGAGTTGTACAGGATATGTATAAGGGAAGTGTGACAGTGGTGAGGTCTGTGATAGGCATGACGGATGAATTCAATGTGGAGGTGGGATCACATCAGGGATCAGCTCTGAGCCCTTTCTTATTTGTAATGGTGTTGGACAGGTTGACAGACAAGATTAGACAGGAATCCTCGTGGACTATGATGTTTGCTGATGACATTGTGATCTGTAGTGATAATAGGGAGCAGGTTGAGGAGACCCTGGAGAGGTGGAGATATGCTCTAGAGAGGAGAGGAATGAAGGTTAGTAGGAACAAGACAGAATACGTGTGTGTAAATGAGAGTTGGCGAAGTTGGATGAGTTTAAATACTTGGGATCAACAGTACAGAGTAATGGGGATTGTAGAAGAGAGGTGAAAAAGAGAGTGCAGGCAGGATGGAATGGGTTTACAAGAGTGTCAGGAGTAATTTGTGACAGACGGGTATCAGCAAGAGTGAAAGGGAAGGTCTACAGGACAGTAGTGAGACCAGCTATGTTATATGGGTTGGAGACGGTGGCACTGACCAGAAAGCAGGAGACAGAGCTGGAGGTAGGAGGGTTAAAGATGCTAAGATTTGCATTGGATGTGACAAGGATGGATAGGATTAGAAATGAGTACATTGGAGGATCAGCTCAAGATGAACGGTTGGGAGACAAAGTCAGACAAGTGAGATTGCACTGGTTTGGACATGTGCACAGGAGAGATGCTGAGTATATTGGGAGAAGGATGATAAGGATAGAGCTACCAGGCAAGAGAAAAAGAGGAAGGCCTAAGAGGTTTATGGATGTGGTGAGAGAGGACATGCAGGTGATGGGTGTAACAGTACAAGATACAGAGGACAGAAAGATATGGAGAAGATGATCCGCTGTTGCGACCCCTAACAGGAGCAGCCGAAAGAAGAAGATATAAAATAAAAATATTGTTCTGAAATGAAAAATTGGTATTGGTATGAAAAAAAGCACAGAAATTGACAAACATAGTATCTGCACACTATACACCTTGGCAAGCTTTTTTTGTATACAATACATGTAGAAGCTACTTACCTGAAACAGTTTCTTGCAACAGATCAACTTTATCTTCACTCACTTCACAGTCAAACATTTCTTTGAATCTCTCTTTTACTTCAATGAAAGTCTCATCTCTAAATATGTAATCACAACTCAGTATATCAGAACTTGAAGCCTGTACAAATACACGTTGAGGCAGTGCATGATCAATCTTCTGCCCTAATAAGACAAAAAAGTGCATATGTTTGTCTTCTCAAAGAAGAAATAATAATATACTGTGGAAACATCAAATCTTCATGAAACAATCCACATAAGCAATAGATTATAGTACATGCACTACAAAAATCAGATAGCCTATACTTTATTGCATTTTAGTTATCTTTGCTAAAAATATCATTTAGTACAGAGCAAAATGTTATATTCTATCTGTTACGTATAAGAGGAAGCTTTTAATTTTTATTACAATTATTGCAATGTTTGAAGAAAAGTTATAAAACTAATGCCTCCACTACACATTGAAATCACTCTTACTAAGTGTAAATAAATAACTAAACTATTAATATAAATTAACATAATTGTAGTTACAGAGTTATTTACCTTTACCTCTTTCATCTTCATTACTACTGAAAACATCTTCAAAAAGCATTTCATAGCGTATGGAAATGGTATCCAATAGATCTCGTTTCAATGCCTGGTTAATTGTAATGGAAAATATTATTTTCTCTTATTACTGTCTAAATGCATTTTTTACAGTTAAGGGATATAGGTATCATTAGGACCTGTATACAACTGGTAAAGACGTAATACAATACAGTATATGGAATGCAGGGTGTTCAGTATCGGTATATTCAAAAGCATATTGTAATAGGTGCAGAAAAAAAAACAAGGGTACTTCAGGCAAAATAACATAGTACAGGGCATGAGTGGGACCCAGGCCGACAGATGAAAGCATGCACTAGCAGTAATGATGTATGTCGTCATGTCCGTGTAGAATTATGGGGACAGCTAAGGAACAGTATGCTCAGGATGCCTCAGAATGGGAAGAGAGAGGGCCACCAGTGCAATTTAGAAAGAGCTGAGGCCCTGTAGGAAGCATGAAGGCCACTAGTGGGCATTTTTGCTTAGTGTCTCTGCTGCAAAATCATGACTTTCACCCTGAAAGTGATTGGTGAACGAGACCCTGGAAGTTAATACCATCTAACAGATTGAGGAAAATTAATTGCAGAAATGGGACTTAAATTGACATTAGTTTCAACTGGTTGGATGAAAAAAAACAAGAATAATGACAAAGAAAAACAAAAGATGAGAGAAATGTAGTGCTATTCTGTGCTTTAAAATGGTTAAGCAGATGTCCTTCCCTATCTGATTGACAGGGGTTGAGACCTGTTAAATCAGGCACAGGCAGGTAGAGGATTTTGCTGCTTCTTTATTTGATTCTGTTTTATTTGATTCTATATGCTCTTACTGCTCTTATGTTCATCTTCTTCGTGTTTGTAATACAAATATTCATCTATCTCTATTCAAGTCATAAATCTGTGTTATGAAAAAAGAAAAGTGTTCAAATAACTGACACAGCTGTGCTGCAGGGTTACTGTACAACAGAAACATGGCAGCATTACTGTCTGAAGCAGTAATAATTCCAACAAAGCACTATACCAAAATTTATTCCAGCAAATTCATGGGCTCAAAAACCTTGGTCTGTAAACTGGCAAATGTATAGAAATGACAAAAGGAGTAAGGCAAAAATGTAGCTAAGTCATGTTTGAATGATCAAAGTAGAATCTAAAGAACATCACCCCTAGATATTGACCAATATAATTTAATTATACTTCATTATTGATTATCACATCAAACAGTTATAACTATCTTTTAAATTTAGATTTTTCTTATTTAATCTCTAAATTTCTAAAACATAAAACATTGGGATAAAATGGACATATGTTGGACAATATCAAATGATGTTCTTTAGAGTTTGCTGTGCTGAATCAAACCTGAAATTTCTTACATAAATGATACTAGGGTGTTGTACCGTGTTAGCCATTATGAATGTAGAGAAAAGCCAAGCAAAATGACACCTTTTATTGGCTAACTAAAAAGATTACAATATGCAAGCTTTCGAGGCAACTCAGGCCCCTTCTTCAGGCAAGATGTAATACAGAGACTGAAGTTCCCCATGTTTATATACACACCCTAGGACAAGAAACAACATTGGTAAATCTTTAAATGAGAAATTTTAAATGTAAAAAATTAATAGATTCATTCAGGCTAGGGTTAATTTAACAAGAGAGAAAAGAACAATGTATTGTCAAGATCTCTGGATAAGATAACTGTCCAACAAAGTCTTTTGAAGTTGAGTTTTGTTGGACAGTTATTCTATCCAGAGATCTTGACAATACATTGTTCTTTTCTCTCTTGTTAAATTAACCATAGCCTGAATGAATCTATTACCCTAAGTTCTTGTCTATAAGCCGTGGCTTATCTAAGGAGAAAAGTAGTGAAAATGAAAAAATAGAATATCGGCTTATACATAAGTCCGGCTTATACATCCATCGCGGGGGTTGCGTTCCAGAGCCACCCGCGAAATAAGAAAATCCGCGAAGTAGAAACCATATGTTTATATGGTTATTTTTATATTGTCATGCTTGGGTCACAGATTTGCGCAGAAACACAGGAGGTTGTAGAGAGACAGGAACGTTATTCAAACACTGCAAACAAACATTTGTCTCTTTTTCAAAAGTTTAAATTGTGCTCCATGACAAGACAGAGATGACAGTTCTGTCTCACAATTAAAAGAGTGCAAACATATCTTCCTCTTCAAAGGTGTGTGTGTCACATAGATAGAGAAAACAATCTCTAGCAAACAAATCAATGGTGCTGTTTGGCTTTTAGGTATGCGAAGCACCGCGGCACAAAGCTGTTGAAGGCGGCAGCTCACACCCCCTCCGTCAGGAGCAGGAGCAGGAAGAGAGAGAGAGAGTTTGTTTTTCAGTCAAAAATCAATACGTGCCCTTCGAGCTTTTAAGTATGCGAAGCACTGTGCAGCATGTCTTTTCAGGAATCAGCTTTACAAAAGATAGCAACGTGAAATAATCTTTCAGCATTTTAGGACGAGCGTCCGTATCGTCTAGGTGTGCGAACAGCCCCCCTGCTCAATCCCCATATGTCAGGATCACAGATAGGCAGCGCAAGAGTGAGAGAAAAGTAAGCAATCTAGCTTCTCAGCCATCTGCCAATAGCGTCCCTTGTAAGAAACCAACTGGGCAAACCAACTGAGGAAGCATGTACCAGAAATTAAAAGACCCATTGTCCGCACAAATCCGCGAACCAGCAAAAAATCCGCGATATATATTTAAATATGCTTACATATAAAATCACAATTTAAATGACCGCTACGCGCGCATGTTGACTCGGCGACGCCCAGAGCAGAAAGAATGCGCTGCGGTCGCTCCAACCGCGCCATGTGGGGAGTGAGAGAGACGCCAATATCTCACACTCTCTCCCCCCTTAAAGAAATTAAATGGGTGCGAGTGAGACCACTGACCTCCCTCCCTTCTATTAGTTATAGATTATAGTACGTTCGGCTTATCCATGAGTCCGGCTTATCTATGATACGATTTTATTTTAAAAATTCGTATGATTTTTGGTCTCCGGCTTATACATGAGTCCGGCTTATAGACAAGAACCTAGGGTAATTTTTTACATTTAAAATTTCTCATTTAAAGATTTACCAATGTTGTTTCTTGTCCTAGAGTGTGTATATAAACATAGGGAACTTCAGTCTCTGTATTACATCTTGCCTGAAGAAGGGGCCTGAGTTGCCTCAAAAGCTTGCATATTGTAATCTTTTCAGTTAGCCAATAAAAGGTGTCATTTTGCTTGGCTTTTCTCTACTTACATAAATGATGTAAGTACAGATTTTTTATTGTCATAAACTAAATGATTAAATGAATGAACAGAAATTCTCCATTGTGTCATATGAAAATGAAAGATATCTA
Source organism: Erpetoichthys calabaricus (assembly GCF_900747795.2). NCBI lineage: Eukaryota > Metazoa > Chordata > Cladistia > Polypteriformes > Polypteridae > Erpetoichthys > Erpetoichthys calabaricus. The sequence continues at coordinate 69,087,736 of NC_041403.2, forward strand.
CTTTAACACATATATTATATATATATATATATATATATATATATTATATATATACAGTATACAAATATGTTCAACATAAGCACAATATGTATATAAGCAACATGTATTCAGATTGTTTTAAGGAGAGTATATAACCAAAATTCATGTGTGGCTTTTATTAAAGTTGAATAACACATATGCAACAGAATTGCTGCAATAGAGTGCTAAGCCAAATATGGATTAAAAATGACTAAGTGCTACACTTACCCGTACTGCATCAGCCACAGTTGGCTTATTAGAGTGGATGTAAGCTTTACAGTGTACAACTCCCTTTAAAATAATATTTTTACTGCACTCCTGCACCATGGCCATGCAGTCCCCCTGATCATCTTGCATCTAAAAGAAAAATTTCATTCTTGTTTTCCACTCTGCCAAAGAGAATTACTGTACTGTTTAAACTTACATCACATTCTTTCAAATATATCTCTTTTCGTTGTCAAGTTAAGTCTGCAGAGAACCTGTAACAATTTACTTGAACATAATATGCTCTTTCTTACTAAAACCATATTGAGAGTCTTAAAAGGCTAAATAAATTGTGAGGCTTCCAAGATACTCCAAAGAGCAGGCCAGGACCTTCACTAGCCTGCCAGAGAAGGCTCCCCTCAAGCCTACAAGTACCAAACTGTTACTTGACAACTGCAGCTTACACAGTCCTAACAGAAGGAATTTGCTTCAAAAGTTTAAAATACAAAGAAAATGCTGAACTTTACAAAAATGACTTACGAGGTCTCAGCCTAGTGTAGACAAATCCAAATAAAAAAATCTTATATCGCAATATTGTGTACCAAATCGGAAATGAAAAAAGGATTTGCCTAAAAGGCAGTCCTAATGCAAACAAGTTGAAATTTCATAATCCATAAGCAAAACCGGAGAATGTAGGAAAAATAAGAAAATGACACTTAATACTTACAAAAAAAGACACCAATCAAAATCAATGAACTTCTGCTGAAATCTTTCCTCTTAGCTACTTATAAAGCCAGAGGTAGGACCCAGCGGAAACATCAGGATTCTTCTTAGGACTCCACCCATAAAGTGCAAGGAATGGCCCACATTTAAAGGAGCAACTCATTATTAACAAATAAACAACAAAAAAAAGAACAGACGAGCGCACAACGGCAAGGCACGACCCCCCCCCCCCCCCTACAGGCACGGGACGGGACGGGACACACACCAAGAGGGGGATTCAACAAGCCCATGGAAGACAATAAAAAAAGAACACAAAACCACCCCACAGACCCTACAAGCAAGGGACGGGACACACACAAAGAGGGGGATTCAAACAAGACACAGGAACACAAAAAGAAAGAAGACGCTCGCGCCAACGCCCCCCCCACACAACTCGCGCAACAACAATCCCCCCCACACATCCATAAGAAGTGACACCCAAAGCCACATATTCTAAAGTGAACGTCGACACCTTCACACTAGGCAGCATGGGTGTCGGCGTAGGTGTCAAGCCCATGGGACACAAAAAGAAAGAAGACGCTCGCGCAACAACAATCCTCAACCCCCCCCCCCCCCCCTCAATAAGAAGTGACACCCAAAACCACATTTCTAAAGTAAACGTCCATATTAAACATACGTCATCTGAACACCTTCACACTAGGCAGCATAGATGTGAGCATAGGTGTATCTCCTTACAATAAAGCACTATTAACCGTTCAACTGCAGAAAAGGATACATATTAACAGTGAGTGCGATCCTCCTTATTTCGCAAAGCGGTGGCAAATCAATTAAAACTACAAAATAGCGCGTCACAAATAATGTACATGCAACAACGCGTCAGTCAAACGCCACAAGCAAAACATGCCCGTCGCGGACATCAACGCCAGACACCTGCTAAATGCTTACGCCAGTTGGCTGACAACGCCTTCAATAATGAGTCCACTATTGAGGAAAATTCATTGGGATTAATGAATGTCATTTGCAATCATTGTCATTCACTTAACTTCCCAAGAAACAACTGGCAATACAAATAATGAATTTACACGTAGTTGTCCAAAGGGTAAAATTAGACTGCCTCCTTTACATATAATCACCACGGACCAGTGTCATTGAAACAAAAGAAATAGCAACATGAAAAATAAAAATTCATAATTCATGAAAACAATAAAACAGAAAATAAACATAATTCCTGAACGTATCATGACAAAACCTGCATAGTAAAGAAAAAAAATGCAGAGTACTTCTGCGCAAATCTCAAAATGTATAAAGCATTCTGGAATTCAGTCACTTATAGTAGATAATCTGTAGTCTTATTTATTGCAAAACATGGCTCACAGAAAATAAATCTTACCAATGGTACTAAAAGCTGAATAGAAAAACACTCCCGATGTGCTGAAGCTCTTGAATTCTTTTTCTGAAAATAATTAAAAATGATAGTGAAAAAATATTTATATTAGAATTATTGTAAAAAATCCAAAATCAGTACTGTTTTTAATGTGGGATAAAAAAAAATACAAAAAAGTTGTAATACAGGGAGCAGCATACTCTAAATAAATGTATACTACTGCTATTACTACTAAAAATAATAATAATAATATACATTAATTCATTTATAAACTTCCTTATTTCAGATCAGTGGATTGGATGGGTGTTGATCTATCACAGCATAAACATAAACACTGTGGGGAACAGCCCAGACACAGACAGGTAGACATCGTCTGAATCACCACACACGTTTATTTACAATTATTATTTACAAATATGCCACACACAACTCAGTGCCGCAGCACCAATCACCCCAAAGTCCTGGCTTCTCCAAATGCCTCTTTCTCTCTTCTGACCGCCCCTCCGCTCCCTCTCCTCCGAGCTTCATCCACTTCCACCCGACTCCAAGCCATTGAATGGAGGGTGGCGGCCCCTTTTAAGCACACCCGGACGTGCTCCAGGAGTCTCCCGATAACCTTCCCACCGGCACTCCCGGGTGTGGCGGAAGTGCTGGCTGGTGCAGCTGAAGCACTCGGGTGTCCCTGGTCTTCTTCCCCCCCAGCACTTCCGGTGTGGCGGAAGTGCTGAGGCCCAGGGCTCCACAGGCATCGGGGCAGCCCCGGCAGTGACCACGGGCCCTATAGGGTTGAGCTTCCCAAGCTCTGTTCCCGTCGTCCCCATACCCATGCAGGGCGGCTGCCCCTCTCATGGTCCGGAGGAGGCGTAGTCCCTCTTCCGGTCCTTCCGGGCGTCCCCGGGGCTGGGTACCGCCCCCAGCCACTCGTCACAAAACACACACTTTTCCAATGTAGTCTCAACAATTAGCCTAACGTGAATGCTTTTGGAACAAGGGAGAAAAAACTGAATGGCTGAAAAACAACTCACAGAATGTGCAAACTTGTACTGAAAGTGACAGGTTGAAAGTTTTGAACTTGGGGCTCTGCAGTAGTGTGGTAGTAACATTAACAATTGCACCACCATGCCAGCATTGATATGAAAATTTCACTACGTATTGGAAATAAAAAAGTATCTGTTTAATGTCAAGATTTATCCAATAGTTTGAGTTTTTTATACAGGTCATATTTCAAATTTTAATACAGTACTAAATGTGGATTAGTAGTACAATACTGTAACACAAGCTAAAAAAAGGAGGAGATTGCTTTCACTTATATCAAAGTTTTGTCCAGCAAGAAATGACACACTAGCCTTTTAATCTTTTCCTTCTTTAATGCCTGCCTTTTGCATCCATTTTTACCTTTCACTCTTGTCATTTCTTTTTTTTTCTTCCTGTCTCCACTATATGTGTAATCAGTGTTTTCTTTTTTAGCCTGATAAAGGCTATGAAAATGAAATGTTATGTCCGTGATGTTCTTTTCTAATTTCTGAAGCATAGAAATAGCCATTGCTTATTTTTTTGTTTGCAGATACATGCTGGCCTAGGCCTTTACTAACTAAAGCCCAAGTACACCAGTTCAGTTTTTACCCACAAGCTCACTGGTACAACTGGTACAAGTCCAGTTTAAGAAGTATGAAAACAAGTAATATAAAAGTTAGATTGGTAAATGGGTAACTTGTGCTAATAAATAAATGTAATGCAAATAGCGACATGTCACTTTTAATACTTGTACATGTTAAAAAGTGATGCCATGTGACCCTTTAATTATTTCTAAATTTACTAAAAACTGGGAATGATTTTGTTACGAATGTCTGAAACCAATATGACAGGCACTACACCAAATGATGTATCTCTTTTTCATCATTCACCTGTTCTAAATTTTTAATATTTTATCAGGAAAACTACTAAGTTCAGTTTTTCAGCCTTACATCAAGTACTGTAATCCTATTTGTATTACAACAAAAACATGTCAGTTTTTCCGTTAATAATTCAGATATGAAGGCTTAAACTGTAAATACAATGCTTAAATATTTTAACAATATATACAAGTGGTCAATTTTCTAGATGCAGATAATATATCACTTACATGCACTTCCAGAATTTCTTTATCTGGATCTCTCATTTGGCCATTGATGAGATAATAACACTTTTCCATTTTTAAAGCCCAGTTCTTCAGCCCATTCTTGCAAAATAAAAAAACAGGTTTTTAAATTTACTTTTCCATTAAGTATGCAGCAGATCCTACAGTATATACTGTACTTACTGTACTGTATTGTAAGGAAATGTTTAAAGATTTTTTAAAGATAGTTTTTCACACCTAACATAATTAAATTTACTCTTATTTTTAATGCACATTTCTGAAGAATTTGGGCCTTAATTATATCCTCTATGATGGACAGTTAAGAAAATGTATGGTATGCACAAATGCAAGTACAAATTAATATTAAAGACCAGCAGATGCTTTTGTATTATATCCTGTCAGTTTAAATAACCAAAAACAGCTTAAATAAAATAAGACAGACATATATTGAAAATATAATCAATAAAAGTTATTAATTTATATTCCTATAAACTATACAAATATTTGATAAACAAATATAAACTAAATAAGCCTTGTTGGAGATTTTTTAGATTGACATAATAAAGACATTAGCCTAGATCTTGATACAAAGTTACATTATCATCAGAGGAAGTGAGTCAAGACAGAACAAAGCCTTTAAGTGTAAACGTCTCCTTAAATAGATGTATCTTAAGTTGTCTTATGGCAGATCTAATAACTTTAGAAAGATTATTCCAAAGAATGGATACATTAGAACTGAGGACCCTGTCATCCTTATAGCACAAACTAGAAAAGGCATCGTAGGATAGCCAGGATCAATGGAAGTACCTCACTAAAGTATTGGAGGAGGTTACTGATGAAGAACAGTTAAAACGTTGTAGGTTAGCAATAGGATTTTGTATTCAGTTTTAAAAGATACAGAGAGCACTGAAAGACTGAACAGAAGATTGGTTTTGTATTCACTAATGCAAGTCTGAGTGAAAGTGTAGTTTTCAAATGACTTTAGCTAAGATAACAGATCAGAAAGAACACCTACCAGTGTAGGCAAAACTCTCCACAAAAAAAAAAAAAAAAAAATCAGTAATTGTTTTTTCTAGTTTACTAATCCTGATATGCCTTACTTGTACAATGAACAAGTTTACACTGCCACATAATTCCAAAATTGTATTTTTGATTCAATACTTATTATTGCGTGTGGTGGGCTGGCACCCCTGCCTGGGGTTTGTTTCCTGCCTTGTGCCCTGTGTTGGCTGGGATTGGCTCCAGCAGACCCCCTGTGACCCTGTAGGTTAGGATATAGCGGGTTGGATAATGGATGGATGGATACTTATTATTACGAGTTATTACCATGTAACATACAGTATATTTACCTCCAGCATTTATAAAGGAGAACTTTGAAACAACCAGCAGATACAAATAAAAGAAAGCACAAGCATATAACAGCATGTTCTATGCCAATAGCATAATATAACAATTTATATGAACTACAGATGTTAGCTTTGATCACAATTCATTACAAAATAAATACAAATAATCATTACAAAATATTAATTTATAAATAAATGAATATATATTAAAAGTATAAATTATTCAGAAAATACTTTATTTGCATAGTACATCATTGCAGGTAAGACTTTGGTTTAACATTAAATGAAAACATGCCACAAAAATATTACATTATTATTTATGTTTGGAATAAGAGTATACTGAAGAGCTTTGGTGTCAGTCATGTGCCATCAAAACTGCCACTTCTGTCACGTTTCAGTGGATATGAACTGTAGCTGCCTAAAAATATTCACAAAGCAGTTGGACGTTCTTACATACTTAAGCCATTACCAAACAGCATGCATATGTACATTACTGCTACCCTTCAAAGCATCTGTGTACAGCACATGCACAGTTGACATAGACCTAAAATAGAAGTGTTTACAGATCTCTTTTTTTATTTTTAGTTTATTTATGAGTAGCATGGAGGAGCAGTGGATAGCAGTGCTAACTCTCAAATAACCCACATGTTAGGTTTGAACAGTATCTCAAATATGGTTATTGTCTGTGTAGTAGTATGTGCCTATAAAATAAACAACATGTTTCAAAATAAGCCGATCGAGTAATGCTAAGCAGCAAAGAAATTACTATTTATGTGCAAATTAAAATTAATCCTATATGCAATGATATTTCTCAGATTGAACTTGGTGATATGTATTTTCTATCTCTTTTGATCTACTGCTGTTCAAAGATCCAATCTGAGAATCCACACATGGGTCACATTTTAAGACTTGAACATATATTGGAAAGAAAATCAAGTGCTGACCTCAATTCTTATTTAATGCTCAGGTTGAATGTGCTTTTTTCTGCTGTTTACACAACAACAGGAAAAAAATATATCAGTGTTGCATATGCCAACAAACTGATATTGGGTAAAATGAAATTGGGGACATAAGCACAGCCATGGAAAATAAACTCATACAGTATTTCGAAAGGTGGTCACACAAGCATAGAATTATACAAATTAATTAGTGTAAAGCCTATCTTCATTAAACACCACATAGTCTAATTTTTAACTTTTTACCTTATTACTCTCCTGAATTGCATTCTTTTCTCCTGTCCAGCATTAACCAGTAATGAGTGCTTTATTACGCAGAGGTCTTTTTAATATGTTAAACTTTCAAGATCCAATACTTTCAGGTATGTATGCATAGCTATTTTTCTCATTGAATTTCAATTTTATAAAACTTTACAAGTATTTACATAAAACCTAAGGTGTCAGGTGTGGTCAAAATCTGTTTTCTGTCCAGGTCTAGGGATTAAGCTAACTCCATAGGAAGTTATTATAGGAAGATGGCACCAAAAAAACATAATTTATTGACAAATTTAGAAATAAAATTGTTCAATTTTTACCTAAACCCCTAATGGGAGTAGCTGAAAGAAGAAGAAGAAAGAGAGAAACTATTCCTGCTAATGTCCCACACGGAACCCCTCTGTATAATTCCGATTGAGAAAAAGCATCCTAGCATTAAACCAGAGTGTTTTATATGTTTAAATAAATTAAAACATAAAGTACTTTATATATCACTCACCAAGTCCAAAAATAAACAAAATGGCATAAAGCATTCAAATACATCCCAAATTATGTATTTCTACAGCCAAACATTATAACTTCTTTCTTACCATTTGTTTTTATTCAGGTCATTGTTCAACAAAACTTGCAATTACCGGTAACCTTAGGTCAACTTCCACATTGCACTGCAAGAGTGGCCATGTACTGGATACTCCATTTTGATACTTCCAGTCAGCTGGTTTAGGAGAACTCTAGAAATATTGTATATACAGATTTAAAAAAAATGGGGTAAAATTCATTTTAAATCAGTTGGTTTTTCCAGAATGCAGCACACCATACAGAGAAACAGAAGAAAACAAATTACATAGTACAAATGTTTGGCAAACAAAAAAACTGTTAATCAATATGGTATGCCCCCTATCGCCATTGCTCTCTGCAATCATAATTGAGCCACTGACTGTTTACTTTTGAAATGCATCAGTGATAACGTGGATTATAAGAGAAGGACTTGATCAGAAAATATCAAATATGCAGATGATAAAAGTGAGCTTTTACAGTGAATTCTCTAGCACACAACATTACTGTAGACCTTCCCATGTCTCTTAGCAAGATCAGTTTAAATAGCTAGGAGTAAGTAACACAAGCAAATATAAAGCTCCTTTTCAACAAACTGCATGGAAAAAATTAAACAAAATGTGACAGATGGTCTGCCCCTTCACTTCACATTAGCAAGAAGAATCAAAGGCCTTTCAAGATGAACATCCTTCCCAAGCTTCTTTTCCTATTTCTAAGCATACTTTAAGAAATTAGAATTTCAATTATAACTTTGCTTATTTGGAAATTGAAACATCCATGCATCCAAAGGGTGACCTCTACAACAGCCTAAAGCAGAAGGGGGCATGGCTCTACCTAACTTTCAATTTTATTACTCGGGCAGCCAAATATACAAGCTATAAAACCTGGACATTGACACAAATTGATGAACATACACAAGCCTGGTCTGCAATATAATTAAAATTACTTCTTTATATTTCCTGCCTTGTGCCCTGTAAATACAATTTATTGTCAAATACACTAATAATCCCAATTGCCCTTCATTCAATTAGAATATGGAACCAATGTTCCATATTTTAGACAGAGAAATTTTTTATCTGTTGCATTTTTACATAACAACCACCATTTCAACCCCTCTCAAACATACACAGCATTTAATAGTTTGGAAAAATGTCCTGGATTAAAACACTTAGAGATGGTACGATAGATAATGTCTTTTGCATCCTACAAACAATTAAGCTTCAAATTTAACTTCTCATCAACACAATTTTTTCACTACTTTCAAAATTAGAAAACTTTGCGAAATGGAACCTGCCCGATTTTCCCTCACCTCTCACCTACTTCAATTACAGAAGAAATAATTGATCAGTCTTGAAGACTCAGATAGCATCTCTGCAATATATAAAAACATTTTAAAGTCCCTTTCTTTCAAAGATCCAGGGTACGGTGGGAAAAAGACTTTTCACTTAACATTTAGAAAAGGAGTGGAAGGGCAGCCAAGATACATTCTAGCTCCATATGTGCAAAGCATTCAATCATTCAATTTAAATCTTTTATCTCGTTTGAAATTGTCCATAACGTATCCAAGATTCAGTCTGTGAATGTTGCAACCTAGCTCCAGTCTCACTGGGCTACATGTTTTGGGTGTGCACCAAATATAACATCATTTTGGACAAATATCTTTGAATGCCTATCAGGCAGCCTTAGTGTCACAACCACTCCTAGCCCATTAACGGCTGTGTTTTGGTGTACTCCCAGATGGACCTTAAAGTGGAGAAGGACAAATTGTAATTGCCTTTTACGTCACTACTAGGACCGTAAACTTATCTTGCTCAATAGGAAGAATCCCACCCCTCCTTTTTTTAGGTCAGTAAGGTAACTGATATTCTATACTATTTGAAATTGGAAAAAAACTTTTTTAAAATATGGCAGATCTAATCAATAATATTCTTACAATAAGATTATATATGGGGGAAAAGGATACCTCTTCCTTTGTTGCTGTTTTTAAGATTTGCTTCTGGTTGTTGTCCTCTCCTCTCTTTCTCTTGGGTAGGTGTTGGATTTTGGTTTGTTAAGTTTGACTTCATTGTATAGAATTTTATTTGCTTCAAATTAAAATCAATAAAAATATATATAAAGAAACAATATGGTAGGCAAACTTCACAGATTCTTTTCATATGTTTTTCATTTTCATACGTATTACATTACGATAAACTTCAACTGACTCTTGAGACACTAAAGTGTTGACTTCACTATTCTTTATATCTAAATCTTATTAATGGCACACACCCGTGTGGGTTTAAGGTGTATTACAATGTAATTTTTCTTAACATACCAGAGGATCTTTAACATCAAAAGTACGACAGTTTACTCTGACAATATTCAGTCAAGGTCTGTTTTGTTTGAAATATATTTGCTGCAAGATAAAAAGATATTCATAAATGTTCTTAATTACTTTTGAATCACATAAAGCTACATTTCAAGGTGCTTTTAAATATTAAAATATTACAATACAGTATGACTTAGTTGGGTAATTTTTAGAATACTTCAGCAGTTTTTATTACAGGAATGCCTGCCATTTTAATAAATAAAAAGCAGGCTTTTTATAGACTCCTTCCAGACATTTTCATATCATCAATTATTAATGCCATCTCTGTTTTTTTAATTATGAAATTTAATCTTACAAAATTCCACAATTTAAAAATACATTTAGATATCAGACCACTTGCCAATTTATACAGCCATTGAATGGTAAGTTAGCAAGCTAGCATCTGAAATTCATTATTTGCAAGCTTTAAAAATGCAGAAGCCACTGTAGATCTGTACATTTTTTAAAATGTTTTCACTTTCACTTAAGTAAATATACCCAATAAAATGGTGTATGCCCATACATATATACATACTGTATATGGATGTTTTAACTTTATTTTAACAACACTGATAGATAAATGTGATATAAATAACATAAATAATAATGAATAACAATGAATCCCGTCTTCAATCATTTATTCAATAAAAAGTAACTAAGTTGCCTACTGTGTAAAAAATAAGCATACTGCCAAATTCAATGGCTCATCTGTTAGACTCCTACATTATCTTGAGAACATTTTTGCCCATTCTTTCTTACATAACTCTATTGAAGTGTGATGTCTGAGGGCTTTACTGCCCACTTTAACTCCACCCACAGCATTTCTATGAGGCTAAAATCTTACTTAAGACCTTACTTTTTATTCTATGTTAATTAGTGTTCCATAATTTTAATTCTTATTTATTTTGTCTTTTTTTCTCTTTCTTCATCATGTAAGTGTTTTGGTCACATAGTTGTATTGTTTTTTTTTAGTTTTTTTCTATTCTAAACTTGCAAGTAGGGCAAAGTGAAGTAAGACTTGCTAGTAAATCCCTTGATGTTATCCTAGGGCTTTTGGAGACTTACCATTGCATCTCTCAGTCAGCTCATGGGCTCTATTTGGTAAAATGCCCTAACCTGAATAGAGTTCCAATGTTTAATATTTTCTTTATTTGCAGGTGATCTTTTAGCTACCGGGGGTGACTGAATACAGACTTTTGAAAATGGCTTTAAAACCCTCCCCAGACTGTCAGGCATCAACAGCACCTGATTTTAATTTAATTCTACATTCTTTTACAAGGAAATTGAATTTCTGTTGATTTCCATGGTATAAAAGAAAACAAAATGTGATTTGTACAATTAATGTAACTTTTGTCTATCAGTAATTGTTAAAAATATCAGTTTTACTTTGTCCAAAAATGAAAAAAGACTAATTGATTTCATGATGTGTACCTATTATTTCATACCCCTGTAAGTTTAAACAGGTGTACAGACTCTAAATCCCATGATTAATTATTCTGTATTTTTTCAAGACTTTTATATCTATGCAAGCATACTGTGCTACATATTTTCTACATACTGTATTTTCTAATCAGGCAATGACACATCAGATTTCCAGGGCTGTTTTCTACCTTTTACCCAGGGCTGCCAAGATAGGTTCCAGAGTCCCTCATAACCCTGACTTTGATTGAGCAGGTTTCAGAATGTATGATATGTCATTAGTATTGTTCTTGCTTACCAAATCATTTTCAGTGTGTGCAGCACAATGATGAAAACAATTTCATCATTAGATTCTAAAGTTAGAGCAGGTGCCCTTTAGGAATCTGTGACAAGTAAAGTACAAAAGGCTTTTATGATACTTTTGAGAGATAATAGTAAAAAACAGGATATTCAATTTCGCTTGAATGTGGATGATATTCATCAATATCTATCAATCACACCTAATTGGCTTTTTTCCTAACAAGGATGATATCCATATCTTGATAGATACAGAACTAGCTGCTCTAAACCAAGTTATCAGCAGAGAGCAGAAAATCACCACAAAAAGGATTACAGCTTATAGTTTGACATTCCACATTACAAAGATCAGAGACCTGGGTTCAGTCCCATCTGGAACAGGTGAATGCCACTTTTCACACTAATCACCAACTCTGTACTGCTTAAGGAAAAGATTAAAGTGAGCTTGTTGTGCTCAGTATAGCTGAGAGTGGATTCACAATGTTGTATTGCACACTGGGAAACAAATTAAGCAAGATACATCTTGGGAATGTGTGTGATGCCTCTGAAAAGCCTACAGGCAAGAACACCATCATAGAAGGAAAGGAATCAATGTTCTGCCCTACATGCTCTTAGCTGTTACCTGTTATTTGTCGTAGTGTGCTCCCCCCTCTTTGTCTTGTCATTTATTAACACAACCCTGTCAGTCAAGTCCCACAACTCACAGGGATGTTATAATGTCTGAGAAGCTCACGTAAAGCATGTTGATCCCATAATGAACTTTTAAATACAATGTCTTTTAAAGCTTTATTGTTTAATGTATACTGTCTGCTATGTATTGCTTTGTAAATCATTATTTATTGTCTTTGGTTGTACACCTCTAAATACCTGCATGTTTCCTTTGTATATACTCGCATTTCAGTTTATAATGAGGTGCATCCAGTAAAAGCCTTCAAGAAAGCTCCCCTTGTCATTTTTATGTGGATGTGCTTTAGTTGTTTAAGCCTCTCTGCAGTTGCGTGGCACAAACAAGCGCAGAGTGAGACTGAAAAATCAGTATTAGTATGACAATTTTGCCATGATTCACAAGTGTAGTTTTACTTGATATTGTTGCCAGACCTTTTATTAAAAAGAAGGTACATCCTTTGAAGGCTTACCAGTGACTCAGAGGTGCCATGAGACCAGGTGTTTCTAACCTATTTGTTTCCTGGATAAAATACAGAGCCACCCTGATACTGAAAGTGAGTCCAGAACATCACTGGAAGTGACAGGAATGAAGTTTAATGGACCTAAATCAGGCTGAAGTTGGAGTCTTGAAGACTGTGGTTGGCATGACTTGACTGGCAGGAACAGCAGACAGAAAGAGAGAGACTGAGAACATGAGTGTACATAAGAAGACTTTGTGGTAGGTAAGTAGATGAGCCACCCTACCTGATAGATGGGGCATGTGATCTGTATTGGAAGGTTGGTCCATAAAAGCAACAGAGGTTTTGCTTCTGACCTTCATTTCTGTTGTTTACATTCTCAGTTTTTTTAAAACTTTATATATTACATTTTTTTTGTAAAAATCAGTCTCCAATTTTGTTTTTTGGGTTCAAGGCCAGCTTGAGAACACACCCAGCCAGCACATAGTATATAATAAATTTGTGCCTAAATTCTTGCAAACAACAATGAATTTTATCTATCAAAACATAGCAAAGGATACTTTTTTTGTCTCTGAGCACATCTGGACAGTAACTCTATCATATACTTCCTCCTCTGACAGTTTCACAACCTTCCAGCGGGTGACAGATGTGTCCACTGCAAAAACTAGCTTAAAGGGGAAAAAACACTCCTAATTCCATTAAACAGACAATATAATTAAGCAAATACAAAGTACTGATTGATTTAAGAACATTAAAAATAATTGTGAATAAACAGGATGAATATTATAGAAATTATTGGACAAAAATTTAAATATGTCCAAATGTGTTTAAACAAAATGAACAAAAGAATTATCTTTGATTTCAGATCACTTACCCTACGTAACATATTTGAAGCCTCCTTGGAAAGGGTAGGTGGTACAATCAGGAACACACCAAGTATGGCTAATCCTCCTGTCAACATTCGAGAAACCTGTCAAGACGTAATTTAATCATCTGGCTGATCTTTTATGGGCAGATGTATTCCTTTAAATTAACAAAGAATTTTAACTTTTGTAAGCAAACAAATAGAATTGTAATTTTCTGAATAAGATTTTGAAACTAAGTAAGTGAGCACCCAGAATTTCCTAAATTAAGAACCTACTATAGCATGAGTTTCAAGAACTACAGAAGCATTTAAATATCACAGCTAAAAAAATCCATCCATCCATCCATTATCCAACCCACTATATCCTAAGATAGGGTCACAGGGGTCTGCTGGAGCCAATCCCAGCCAACACAGGGCAAAGGCAGGAACAAATCCCGGGCAGTGCAACAGCCCACTGCAGGGTACACACACACGCCAAGCACACACTAGGGGCAATTTGGGATCGCCAATGCACCTGACCTGCATGTCTTTGGACTGTGGGAGGAAACCGGAGCACCTGGAGGAAACCCACCCACACGGGGAGAACATGCAAACTTCACGCAGGGAGGACCCAGGAAGCGAACCCAGATCTCCTTACTGCGAGGCAGCAGCACTACCACTGTGCCACCTTGCAGCCCTCATAGCTACTGCAAATAAATGCATGTAATTCAGACTTTTAGTAAGCAAAACTTCACAAGTATTGCAAGGCACACTGCACCACAACACCATCTATCATTTCACTTGAGGTTCATATTCTTTAAAGTGTTTGGTTAACACTTTGTCAATTACATCTTTAGTTTCCCCTTAAATGTTTATCTGTAATGACAGCTCAAGCAGTGTGTTCACCTACACACACAGAGAAAAATATGACCGATACCTAAGAAAAAGACACTCATGTCACCACTAATCTTAATACATAATTCGCCTGCCTCCTCACTCACTCACTCACTCACTCACTCACTCACTCACTCACTCACTCACTCACTCACTCACTCACATCCGTCCGAAGCCAAATGCGCAGTCGCCTTCTGCGCATGTCCGAAGCTGAATGCGCAGTCACCTGAAAAACCTTACGAGACCGACATCCAACCCCAACATCGCAGCAGGTGGCAGATTTTCGGCTGCAAAAATTCAAAGAGAAAGGCGACTTCGATTAAAGCTCTAGAGGCCTGAAAGGCAATTTCAACTACAGCTCGAGGCCTAATTACGCATTCTGATTCAATTACGCATTCATTCAATACACCTACTGTATATCAGGTTTGTGGTGCTTATACTTATTACTATTCCATATTGTACTGGAACATTCATCATTCAATATTATACTATAGGCCTGGAAAATTCATCAACTAACAGTACAAGCCTGTACAGTAATGAGTAAAGCGGACTACAATCATTACAAAACAACTTCTTCGTTACTTATCATTTGTTCTTCATACACTGCTGACACAAACTCGTGCCCGTTTCAACTTACGTTGTTGAAATGGGCTCTTTGTCTAGTAGTATATAATCATAACACACCTGACAATAAGAAATGGGCAAATACATTTGACAGAGAAAAGGAATACTAAGAACGATAATTACAAGTGATTTATAATTGATTCCGTATAAATTTCAGAGCAGAGTACTCATATCCCAGTGGTACCAAAGTCAATTCAAATTTACTCCTGTGCCTGGGGTCAGAATAAGTTCACCAAGTGACTGAATAAGCTGGTGGGAGTCAAGAATGGCATCCATTTTGGATTATATGATCATTTCCATGGGATTTCATTGGAACATATAACTGTATTCACTTTTTTCTGATTGTTTTGTTAAATTGTTTTGTTCTTTGAATAAAATAAAATAATAAAAGAAATTCTATTTCAATACCTCCATTATGACTAGATAAAAAGATAAGAGTTAAAAATCAGGGGTATAATATAGTCCATAGTATTCTGTGGGCACCCCCACAAATCCAGGTCAAACAAAGAGGGACCTAGCAACACCACAGGTGGAGGAAACCCAATTTAATTTATATCATCTTGCCTGAAGAAGGGGCCCGAGTTGCCTCGAAAGATCTTTTTAGTTAGCCAATAAACGGTGTAATTTTGCTTGACTTCTCACTACATTCATAATGGCTAACATGGTACAACACCCTAGTACTACTTAATCCCACATGGAAATTCAAATGCATACAGCAACAGAAACACAAAAAAGCACAAATACAGACTCACAGAAAGACTAATATATCCAATCAATCAATCAATCAAATAATAAACAAAAATAAACTTAACAAGTACATCGGGTGGAAGCACGGAGTTGCCTGATAGCAGTGGGCAGAAAAGACCCCAAATGGTTTTTCTTAGCACACCGCAGTAGAATGAGCCTCTGGCTAAAAGTTCTCTAAGATAGTGCCTGCTGGAGGGGATTTTTTCATGATGGCATCCAATTTTGCCATCATCCTCTTTTCCATAACAACTTCCTTTAAGTCCAGGGTTCGCCCTGTGATGGAGCAAGCTTTCTTGATATGTTTGTTCAGTCACTGTGCTTCTTTTGTACTCAGGTTAGGTAAATCACACATTTAAAAAAATACACAAATATTATCTATACTAATAAAAGGCAAAGCCCTCACTGACTGACTACTGACTGACTGACTGACTGACTCACTCACTCACTCACTCATCACTAATTCTCCAACATCCCGTGTAGGTAGAAGGCTGAAATTTGGCAGGCTCATTCCTTACAGCTTACTTACAAAAATTAGGCAGGTTTCATTTCGAAATTCTACGCGTAATGGTCATAACTGGAACCTGTTTTTTGTCCATATACTGTAATGGAGGAGGCGGAGTCACGTATCGCGTCATCACGCCTCCTACATAATCACGTGAACTAAAAACAAGGAAGAGATTTACAGCACGAGTCAAACGTGAGAACGAAGGTAAATGACGTTAATTTTTGATTGTCTTTTAATACTGTGTAAGCATACATATTAACACATGTGCAATTAAACGTGTGCATTTACGGGGTGATTTCTCAGGCTTAAAAGCTCGCCTTTTATCAAACGCGGGAACAAAGGTAAATAACGTTAATTGTTGAGTGTCTTTTAATACTGTGTAAGTATACATATTAACACATGTGCAATTAAACGTGTGCATTTACGGGGTGATTTCTCAGGCTTAAAAGCTCGCCTTTTATTAAAGAGGTAAATGCAAACTGTTTTCATTCTGAAGGGCACAAACCACGTTAGATTTCATTCTCAAGAGTAAACTCAGCAAACAGCTTGGTCATATTACAACCGGTTCATTTTCCTCAGTTTAAAAAGGTTTACTTTTCTTCTTAATAAAATTTTTAAAGCAGTACTTCGCCGCTGCGAAGCGCAGGTATTTTGATATATATCAAAATATATTGCGTCATCACGCCTCCCACGTAAGCACATGAACTGACCCGCTGCCGTTTGCAATGCCATATTCGCGAGATACAAGTTTAATGAGAAGACACGAGGTATGGACATCGCAACATCACACAAGACAGCGGCTCACGTGAAGTGACTGAACGCAGCAGGAGTGATCACTTCGATGAATCAAACCTGTTCAAAAAACACACTACACAATTGATAAGGTACGAAAACAATATGAAACCGATTGTGGATTTGTGTACAGCCACTGAAACTTTGTGACGGCACGAGACTTCAGGTCACGTGTCTGCAAAAGAACGTCATTGAGGCAACTATTTTTACTGGCGGTGGCTCAGGGAGAGAGTTTTTATTCCTCACATCCCTGTTATACCCTCTGATCTCCCATTTCAATTCAAACGCCTCCAATTTCCACTAAGGCTCTGCTTCGCAATGACAATTAATAAGTCTCAGGGACAGACCCTACAAAAGGTTGGCATTGATTTGAGGCAATACTGATTTTCACATAGCAAACTGTACGTTGCATGCTCAAGAGTAAGCTCAGCACACAGCTTGGTCATATTACAACCAGAGGGGCGAACTGACAACGTGATATACAAAGAGATCCTTAACAAATAATTATTGATTCATTTTCCCTCAATTTAAAAAGGTTTACTTTTCTTCTTAATAAAATTTTTAAAGCAGTACTTCGCCGCTGCAAAACGCGGGTATTTTGATATATATCAAAATATATCACATCATCACGCCTCCCACGTAAGCACGTGAACTTACCCGCTGCCGTTTGCAATGCCATATTCGCGAGATACAAGTTTAATGAGAAGACACTTTTAACTGCCATGTCTTAGCTAACATTAAATAAACCCGTGGACATCGCAACATCACACAAGTGAGCGGATCACGTGAAGTGACTGAACGCAGCAGGAGTGATCACTTCAATGAATCAAACCTGTTCAAAAAACAAATAACACAATTGATAAGGTACGAACAGAATATGAAACCGATTGTGGATTTGCGTACAGCCACTGAAACTTTGTGACGGCACGAGACTTCAGGTCACGTGTCTGCAAAACAACCTCATTGAGGCAACTATTTTTACTGGCAGTGGCTCAGGGGAGAGAGTTTTTATTCCTCGCATCCCCGTTATACCCTCTGATCTCCCATTTCAATTCAAACGCCTCCAATTTCCATTAAGGCTCTGCTTCGCAATGACAATTAATAAGTCTCAGGGACAGACCTTACAAAAGGTTGGCATTGATTTGAGGCAGGACTGCTTTTCACATGGCCAACTGTACGTTGCGTGCTCAACAGTAAGCTACCACACAGCTTGGTCATATTACAAGCAGAGGGGCGAACTGACAACGTGCTATACAAAGAGATCCTTAACAAATAATTATTGATACATTTTCCCTCGGTTTAAAAAGGTTTACTTTTCTTCTTAATAAAAATTTTAAAGCAGTACTTCGCCGCTGCGAAGCGCGGGTATTTTGATATATATATATATATATATATATATATATATGTAGATATGTGTGTATATATTATATATATATGTAGATATGTATATATATATATATATAGATATGTATATATGTGTAGATATGTGTGTTATATATATATATATATATATATATATATATATATACATATATATATATATATATATCTACATATATATATATATATATATATATATATATATATATATATATGTAGATATGTGTATATATATATATATATATATGTAGATATGTGTATATATATATATATATATGCAGATATGTATATATATATATATATATATATTATATATATATATATATATATATATATTATATATACACATATCTACATATCTACATATATATCTACATATCTACATATCTACATATATATATATGTAGATATGTAGATATATATGTATGTAGATATATATATGTAGATATGTATATATATGTAGATATATAAATATACTGTATATATGTATATATAGTGTCTGTGTGTGTATATATGTATGTGTGTATATATATATGTATGTATGTGTATATGTATATATGTATGTGTGTGTGTATGTATGTGTATATATAAGTTGACATATGTATATATATATATATGTATATATGTGGATGTGTATATGTGTATATATATATATGTATATATGTGTATATGTAGATATGTATAGTAGATATGTGTATATATGTGTATATATATATGTTTATGTGTGTGTGTGTGTGTGTGTATACAGTAATCCCTCCTCCATCGCGGGGGTTGCGTTCCAGAGCCACCCGCGAAATAGGAAAATCCGCGAAGTAGAAACCATATGTTTATATGGTTATTTTTAGAATGTCATGCTTGGGTCACAGATTTGCGCAGAAACACAGGAGGTTGTAGAGAGACAGGAACGTTATTCAAACACTGCAAACAAACATTTGTCTCTTTTTCAAAAGTTTAAACTGTGCTCCATGACAAGACAGAGATGACAGTTCTGTCTCACAATTAAAAGAATGCAAACATATCTTCCTTTTCAAAGGAGTGCAAAGCAAGCAGTCAAAAAAAAATCAATAGGGCTTTTTGGCTTTTAAGTATGCAAAGCACCGCCGGTACAAAGCTGTTGAAGGCGGCAGCTCACACCCCCTCTGTCAGGAGCAGGAAGAGACAGAGAGAGAGAGAGAGAGACACAGAAAAACAAAGTCAAAAATCAATACGTGCCCTTTGAGCTTTTAAGTATGCGAAGCACCGGTGCAGCATGTCCTTCAGGAAGCAGCTGCACACAGCCCCCCTGCTCACACCCCCCTACGTCAGCGCAAGAGAGAGAGAGAGAGAAAGAAAGTAAGTTGGGTAGCTTCTCAGCCATCTGCCAATAGCGTCCCTTGTATGAAATCAACTGGGCAAACCAACTGAGGAAGCATGTACCAGAAATTAAAAGACCCATTGTCCGCAGAAACCCGCGAAGCAGCGAAAAATCCGCGATATGTATTTAAATATGCTTACATATAAAATCCGCGATGGAGTGAAGCCGCGAAAGGCGAAGCGCGATATAGCGAGGGATCACTGTATATATTATATATATATATATATATATATTATATATGTATATATATGACAGCAACACTCATAACAATGACAACACAATTACATATACAGTATATATATGTAGATATATATATATATATGTGTGTGTAAATGTATGTATGTATGTATGTCTAGATAGATATATATATATATATGTAGATATGTATATATATGTAGATATGTGTATATATGTAGATATGTAAATACAGTATATATGTAGATATGTAAATATATATGTATATATGTGTCTGTGTGTGTGTGTATATTATATATATATATATATATGTGCGTGTATGTATGTATGTATGTGGTGTATATATATATATATATATATATATATATATAAATATATATATATGTATGTGTATGTATGTGTATATGTATATATGTAAATGTGTGTGTATGTACTGTATGTGTGTATATATGTTGATATGTGTATATATATATATATATATGTATATATATGTGGTATATGTATATATATGTATATTATATGTATATGTAGATATGTGTATATGTAGATATGTATATATGTATATGTATATTTATGTTTATGTGTGTGTATATTATATATAAGACAGCAACACTCATAACAATAACAACACAATTACATTGACAATCATGTTACGTTATTTTTAAAATGTTTCCTTTTCTTTTTCATAACCTCTTTAACACACTACTTCTCCGCTGCGAAGCGCGGGTATTTTGCTAGTTTAACCAATAACGGTGCACTGCACGATAACATGCAGTGAAAAAACTTGACTTGACCATTCAGTTTTCATACACTTTCTCTGTACGTTTAGCATTCATTTGCTCAGAGGTTAATGTGCTTGCTGCTTCCTGAGCAGCTCTTCTTTTCTCCACCCTAGTGGCCCGCTTCTTCTATTCTTTCATCAGCATCTTTTTGCATTAAAACTGATTAAGTCAGTGTTTGTGTTGCAATTACTTAGTACGTTTTCTTTAATATTTTACTTAAGCTGGCACTTAAGACTTCAATCTGCCTCAAGAATGATTTAAGATATGAAGAGGTAGGGGAAGGAATGGCGAAGGTGGTAGGGAATGAGAACGGCACCTGATCCTACGATAAAATAAAATAAAAATAAAAAGAGGAATAACCTTGGAGGTCAATCATCACCCCGAAAGCAGATAGTAAATGTCAAGTAGTATACTGTATGTGTACCAAATTTCAGGTCAATAGTTCAAACGGTTTGCGAACTACAGGTGATTTAAAATTCTAGACAGACAAATGGACAGCCAAATGGACACAGATGTCTCAACATAATTCAGCATAATTCGGTACATGTTAAAAAAAAGAAAGCAGAACAATTGAACAACCTTGGCCATAAAAAATACAGACCAAAGTCAATGATAACCACCTAAATTTCTATCTGAAGCTAAGCATTTTTGGGAAAGGGCCAGTTCTTCAATAGGAAGACAACTAAAGCTTTATTGCTGCTGGTGAGGTCTTCAGGGGACACTTACCATGTGGTCTGTGTTTGGATGCCAATGCCCCAGTGCAATAACAAGGACAACATGTAAAAGGGCACCAAAAAGAGTACAGTGTTTCTGGCTAAACTGCCCACCATGACCTTGACATTCTGCCCTATAATCATCCCCAGTCCCTTATTGGCTAACTATCTCTATAACCCCTTCACCACCTAATTGTTAATGTGTGATGAGTGTACTGGCGCAAGAATGGCTGCTGTGACATTATGCAGGTGGATGGTACACATTGGTGGTGGTTTAAGTGGTTCCCCACGGTCTTTGTAAAGTACTTTTTGTTGGTTAGAAAAGTGCTATATACATGTAATTAATTAATTATTACTGCTAACTATAGTCACCATCAAAGTTTTAAGTGATATCACTTGCCTGTCTTGCATGTTCAGTAATCCATTCTTCATCAGTTTCATCAAGATGGAAACCTTTCTTCTTGGAAGGATTTTGGAAAGGCTCTTCCTTTGGGGGTGTCTGGATTGCCTGAATAATAAAGTCTCTTGCAGTGGAAGTCTGTAAAAATAATTTAAATACAATTTTAAAAAGCTAATGTTATAATCATCTAGATTATTACACAAATATTTAATTCATGTTCATAATGTTTGGTTTATTAAATTACTTTATTTAATTAAACATCACTTGTTTACTTTAGCCGATATTCGTTAAGTATAAAACTGAATAAAACAGTAAAGAAAAAAACTTGCTTGTCCAATAAGAATACCCGTCACGTGCTTCTGATTGAAATTGTTGCTTAGACTTAATAAGTAATTTTGTATCGATTCCTCCACAAAGTAAGATCTTCCCATTTTTTTTCAGTCTTGAAGATCTGTTTATGAAAACAATTAAACAAATTGAGCATGTTTTTCTTAAGTCTTGCGTTAATTTATACGTTTTTGAAATACATCCATCATCTACTATTCATTACAAAATACTGAAAGAGTATCTTGATTACAAATTTAATCATAACTTGAGCACTTTTAACATTTACGCGAACGTGTATGTTAGTTGCTTGTTTATCAGATGACGATTTGAGACACATTTTATAAACTGAATGAAATATTTTTATAAATATTTACGACGTTTGCAATGTTAGCGATTCAATGATCTACACGAAAACCGACCTTATACCTCAGGCAAAATAATGCAACGTTGAGAATTGCACCAAACAGACCGTCTATAAAGTCGCGCTCATATGACGTAACAAATACCTACTCAACATGTCTGTCTTTTGTGAAGTATCGATTGTGCTTCTATGACATCTTATTCATACTTCCTACAGTTCAAAAATAACATCTGTATAGTTACCATCCCAAATTACATTTTCTTGATCTATTAATCTAATTTACAGCAAGTGACTGTGTACTTAGTTTCGCTGAAGAGTGAACGTCCTGCTTAAAATACATCCACCCATTTTCAAAGATTTTTCAATTTTATGAACTGTCCAGAGATGTTACATGCAGTATACGTATAATTAATAAACTAATAAAAAATAAACAAAAATATCTTAATCTCTTAATTTCACCTGAATCATTTATTTTTCTAAATAACTTGGTATAAATACAGTTATGAAATGAATATATTAATGAATATATAGGTTATAGTTTCTTTTACACTGTGTAAGATACGAGAAACCTCTCATCAACATCTTTCCCTAGCTGTCATGAAATCACACTATTTGCACAAAATATTATTCGTTTATAATTTTAAGAAGAACATGTTTTTCTATAAGGAATTCCAAAATGTTTTGTATCTAGTCAGTTATTTTTTCTAATAAATTTGGCATCAAAAATCAAATAAAATTGTGTTTGTCACATACAATTATAAAATAGTGCAAACTGCAATGAAATGCTTGTTTAGAGGAGGTCAATAAAAATATAAATATTATAATAAACACCAGTGGGCGGCACGGTGGTGCAGTGGGTAGCGCTGCTGCCTCGCAGTTGGGAGACCTGGGGACCTGGGTTCGCTTCCCGGGTCCTCCCTGCGTGGAGTTTGCATGTTCTCCCCGTGTCTGCGTGGGTTTCCTCCGGGCGCTCCGGTTTCCTCCCACAGTCCAAAGGCATGCAGGTTAGGTGGATTGGCGATTCTAAATTGGCCCTTTGGTGTGTGGGTGTGTTTGTGTGTGTCCTGCGGTGGGTTGGCACCCTGCCCGGGATTGGTTCCTGCCTTGTGCCCTGTGTTGGCTGGGATTAGCTCCAGCAGACCCCCGTGACCCTGTGTTCGGATTCAGCGGGTTGGAAAATGGATGGATGGATAATAAACAGCAACACCCCAAACATTCATAAGAGTGTCACCCTATTTATCATAAAGGTAAGACTGTCTTTAAAGACACCTTCTTTCATTTCCACAGTATCCGTTTGCAAAAGTTAATTAAGATCTGATAGAACATTATCAAACACTATTGCAAGTTATTTTTGCTATTATCAATTCTGAAAGCTACACATTTGTTAATTTTCATTAAATAATTCCCAAACCAATAAAACTATATTATTATATCGGTTTTCAAAAACAGCACAAAAAACACCATTCTGAAACATATTTATTCCAGTTTAGGACTGCCCAATGGCAAGGAACACTCTTGTCCATCAAAATACCTGCCTATGCACATGTGCCACAACCTAACCTGTGAATAGGAGGGAAATCAGGGTACCAAGAAAAACAATCCCAATAGATACAGAAAGAAAAGACAATTTCTACGCAAACCAGAGCTGGCGTAGGATTTGAACATAGACAGCAAGATTCTATGTTGAAAGCAGGATTCTAGCAACACTAACTATGATGCTTGGCCATTTAAAAATAAGGATTTGTTTTTAATCATATGTTCTTAGTGTCCCAAATAACAGATGAGTAACAAGGGTGATGTTAATAGATGAGCATACAGTATAATAAGACTTCTTTATGAAAGCTAAACTGTTTAATTGTATATTTTATTAACATCAAATTAACATCAAAATTACATTGTAGGACTAAATATATACAATCTATCATCTCAAAAATATTTTAGGAATTATATTCTATATTTCATTTTTAAAATTGTATTTTGTGTGTTAAGTTAAATACAATTGTGCAATTTACTCTTAACTTATCTTTTTCACGTATCTTGATTTCAACATATGAAGTCGTCATCTTTACAAGAATTCCAGTTTTCATTTTCTATTATATAGCCAAAGACAGGTTCCAATAACAAAATTCTCATCTGTTCTTCTCACAGGTCAAAAGAAGGTCTTCAGTTTGAATCCACGAGGGCTGTCTGTTCTAATACACACATTCATTTGATTAGTTAATCACAGAAGCTCTGTATGAGAAGCTGTAGAATTCACCTTTCTACTTCGGATCCGCCCATCCTTTTTTTCTGACAATTTGTCTTTTACCGCGTCACCTTTGTCTTTTATTATTTATGATCGGAGCGGGTTTTTTCAGTCATATTATAAGATTCTAGCCGAGAACTCCTACTGTATATGAAAATATTTTCTTGCCTATAACAAATTATATTAACAAATTACATCTTGCCACTGCGTGTTACTTTTCGATCTTCATTTTTAACCTTGCTTGTACAAAAGATTATAAGCTTTATTTTATATAATGCAGGACAGGCATCTAAAGAACGTAATGATACCATAACGAAAATGTGAATGTTCTGAAACACTACAACAAAAAGGAGACATACAGTTTTAATTATGTTTTATTAGTAAATATTTACTTGTGAATTTTAATTTAGGGGATCTCGCGATGTTCAGGTGGGATTTGTTTGTCTTTCAGTAGTGAACTTTAAAATATTTCGAACAAGATGCATTTTGCTCCCTGCAGGGTCATAACATTTGCAGCAGTTACTGTACATGATACAAGTTCATTTGACACAGATATACTCAGTAGCGTAGTTCAGTTGGTATAGATATATCGAATTTCTCTGAGCAGTTACATGATTTAAGAATTATTTCTAATAGAGCCTTATAGAAAAAGCAAATCCTGGAAATACAATGCAAAACTATATTAATTTGCCCTTAGTATAATATACCTATATTTTTGTTATACTGACACGCCTGGAAATACTAACAATCTAATTCTTACTGTAATGTTTTTTTTTGTTTTTTTTTGTGGGGAGGGGGCTATTCCTTTAGAACGAAATCTTCTCCGCTCAATTCGACCTGTAGCCTTGAGGGCCTTCATTGGAGAAAAACAAAACTCAATTTCCCATCAGCCTTAGTGACCCGGTATTTGGTAAATCCAGCGACTGCGCGGCGCAATGTCAAGAAACGCTCGGCGAAGTTCAAAGATGGCGGCTGTTTTGCAGCAGATACTGGAACGAACCGAGCTCAATAAACTACCAAAACCTATCCAAAACAAACTCGAGAAGTTTCTTGGTGACCAACAAGTTGAGATCGATGCACTAAAATCCCGACACGAGAGGTTTAAAGTAGACAGCGGTGAGTTTTTCTTTTTGTTATGAAGCGGCATGTTGAAAGCCTGTTATTTCCCACGCAGTTTGATATGAACAAGGCTAAATCATTATCGGGGTTTACCTACATATTTCCATCGAGTTCACGCATATCTTCAACTAAAGCCTGGCGGATTTCATTTTGGATGTCTTCCCGTTTAGCTAATTTCGTAATTCTGAAATGTTAATTCTGGTTAATACTTAAGTTCACGTATGCATTTATACCAGCAGGCCTCGGTTCGAAATTATAGGATTGGAAGTAAAGAACCTGTGTGGTTACCATTCTCCGAATGATAGTGATGGCACACGTTCGAAGATATTATTTTATTCCAGCCACGAAGTTTCGGTTACTATAACTAAAGGTGTACAAGTCTAATCTGTGTTTTATTTTTAAATATAGCGCCCTTTCCGGAATCACACTCGCCCCGTTTACCCTGTTAACTTCTAATCTGCAGGCTGCATTTTATCTGAATGCGTAAAACGTTGCATCTTAAGATTTTATATACAGAAAATAACATGCATTTATTCTTTTTAAGTGTTATAAAATGTGTACTTTATAGTTGGAAAAGGATTTCGCCTTTTTATTTCTGATTTATAGAACAGCAGTATTTT
Source organism: Erpetoichthys calabaricus (assembly GCF_900747795.2). Lineage (NCBI taxonomy): Eukaryota > Metazoa > Chordata > Cladistia > Polypteriformes > Polypteridae > Erpetoichthys > Erpetoichthys calabaricus. Next base: position 69,114,382 of record NC_041403.2, read on the forward strand.
GAGGTAGAGAAGAGGTTGGCTCAAAGTCAAGAGAAGCTTTTATCAGAAAAGCAGGAGCGTCAGAATCTTCAAGAAGAACTTAAACAGCTGAGTAAGTTAACTTTACATAAATTTGACATTTTCATTATGATTTTATTAGCGGCTGTTCACAACTGCAACATTTTGTAATTCGTGCAGATGACGATTTTAAGGAATTGAAGGAAAAAAATAAAGAGCATGAGGCAAATAAGGAAAAGCTATCGACAGAGCAGGTAATGGGCAGAAGAACCATGTATACTTTGAAGTTAGTGCAAATATTCATAATCTTCCTGTATAGAGACTAGACAAAATTTATTATAGGGCATTAACGCTTATTGTATATACTAAGCCTGTATTAAATATGACTGAACCACATAGTTACTACTTTTTCTTTATAATATTTGAAAGGCACAACTTAAGAGGGCTAATGATGAATTGGCAGCTGAAAAACGAGAACTTACAAGGAAACTGGAAAAGAAGTCTCAGGAAGTTGAACATTACAGTGGTATGTTTTTATAGATATGAACTTCTGTTTTACAAAACATCAACACATTGCTGTTTTCTTTAATATTTGCCCACAGTAAGACATGGAAATTTCAAGTGGTTTGATATATATATAATATTTTTGTAAACTACAAGAAATGTAAATCATGAACCTGTAACTAGTGAGTCAATATAGTGTGCCTTGTTCATATAGTGATGCACATTGGTTCACTGTCAGTTTTGTGCTTATGAAATTAAAATAGTGTACGTCTGTAAGGTTAGTTGTAATAAATGTTGCACAATGACACAGGAGATAAGTCTTTAACCATTTTTCTAAAGTGTATAGTGCATGTCTCTTTAGGTTGCATTAATTTAAAAGTCAAAATATGCTTTATCAAGTGCTTCAGTTTATAGCAGCAGATGCGTGTCATAGACTTTAACCACATACAGTCCTCTGAAACCTTACAATTGTGACTACTGTGTTAGCACTGTGCTGCATTTGTACTTTTGCCTTCTGAGGTTAAGACTGTTGCTTTTGAAGGCCTTCCAAAGGAAATATAATATGTAAAGCTGTTTTTTCAATTACCTAAAACGTGCAAAAAGTCTATATTCATTGAATCACCAAACGTCTACATATTCTGTTGACTGAACAATGTACTGTTTGACTTCAATTTGTTGAGTAATCTGTTATTTTCAAAGGCTAATGTTGAAAGATGTAACATGCTGTGTATTTTACACATTTAAAAATTTTCAAGCGAGCATGATTTTGTCCCCAAAAAAATATATAAGCAGTCATGTGCATCGGTTGAAGGGCTATATATATATATATATATTAAAGCTAGTTTCCCTGTAGGTGACGGTCATATTTTTTCATTTTACCCTTTTGTTAATGGTCCGAAATAAGTTTAAAAAAAAAAAAAAAAATCAAGTTGGTGTTATCATAAAGTGATAATTGGTTTTAAATGTGTGTTTGAATTACGTGCCTGTCTAACACAAGCACTACAACATTTTAAAAACTTGTGCATCCTTTTTTCTGAAAGACACTACAGACATTAATACTGGGATGGGTGTTGTGGTTTGATCAGTGGCATAACGTGATGAGCAACAGTTGCATGCAATAAAAAATTGAGTTGTGATTGAATATTATGGATTCCAAATAGGTGGCAGCACTGTTACTAGTGTAATGTATATGCTGCAGTGTTTTTAGTGCTGAATATATACATAGGTTTTTACTTGGCCCTCCATGTGTTTGCCTAGAGGCACCTTGCAGTGTAAGATTTGTCTACCTAAACCCCAGACCGTAATTGGTGTAATCGGACGCTTTATAAATGAACTGTTATTGTTAAATCTGTATTGTCTGTATTGTCTCTGTATCATCAAATTTTTTAATGTATATGATTAATTATAAAAGAGCTCACAATAAATAGTATATTCAGTTTGTGCCTTATCTGGCAAGTTAGACATGTACCTCTATGGCTGATGAGATCTATGTTTGTCCTCCCTGTCTATTCCATTATCAGCGTGAATCTACCTACATCAAAAAGGTGGTTGATTTAAAATCTGTAGGAGTTTTCATGTTACAGAGCTAAAGCTTTGTTCCAGAAAACTTGAGTCAAGGCTTAATTTTCGCTGGCATGGTTTTTGGCTTATTCAATGAATCTTTCAGACTGATCAAGTGCTAGGGTTGTAGGCGCTGTTGCACTTTACAGAAGATGATCATCCATCATTGAAATCTCAATTGATAAGCATTTTTTTTTTCTTTTGCTGAGAATTTCTATTAAGTCAGAAAATGAAGATATACTTCGGATATATATTATGGTACTTCAGCCTTGAGTATGTACCCGGTACTATCCTTTACAAATTCCTGTATATTCTTGGAACCACTGGCCCCTCATCTGTCATTCTTTAATTTGTTACACTGTGAAAGTGGCAACTTTGCTGCCACTGCTTAGGAAAGCTCACATCAAGGAAATCAGTCTGGCGGTGGAAGATCAAATTAATTTCATTCTAAAACTGCACAGCACCTTTTATTATAGGGTGTTTTTTAGTAGGCCCCATTTATTTAGCTCATTGCACTTGCCCAGATTGTTACAGGGCCACAGAATGCCAAAGTTCGTCTTGGCAGAGCAATCCTGTGCACAAACTTATTAAGTTCTCCAAGATTCACTAATGATTCTGTATTTCTTCAATGTATAGATATTGGAGGAAAATTGAATTAAACTGGGAAAGTCCATTCATTATAGTTAAGGCTGTGGCAGTAACTACTGTGCCAAAAGGCCCTCCAAATATGTTATTGTTAACTTATTCAGTTACCTTGTTTGTTTGTCTTGGCTGTCTTTGTAGAGGACTTGAAACGTTTAAATGACAAACTTGTTGAAACCAGTACTGCAAAAGTTGAACTTCAGTTGAAACTTGATGAACTCCAAACATCGGAAGTTTCTGTTAAGGTAGGATTTTTTTTTTCTATTTTTTTTTTTTAATATATATTTTATATATATATATAAAAAATTATTCTTTTACAAAGAATGTATTGCATCAGAAAACTCCCATAGGTGACATTTAGGCACACCTTTATCTGCTTCTAAATATTTCAATTTATGAAAGATTGTTGCATATAGGTATTTAGAGCAGCTTTTTATTTATTTATTTATTTATTTTTTTGTAGTACCGTGAAAAACGAATGGAGCAGGAGAAAGAGTTGCTCCAAAATCAAAATGTTTGGTTAAATGCAGAACTCAAAAGCAAAACTGACGAACTCCTTGCCGTCACTCGTGAAAAAGGCAATGAAATCTTAGAACTGAAATGCAGCTTGGAGAATAAAAAAGATGAGGTAATGTTAAAGAAATTTACCATACAGCTATTTCAGAAGCATTATTTGTATTTGCAGTTTTGCACTTGTCATTTGTCCATATCAAAACATTTTAAGTAAAAAAAAAAAAAAATATGTATTTTTGGAAAGGTCACAAGATTAGAAGAACAAGTGAATAGTCTTAAATCTTCCAATGAGAGCTTTCAGAAGCAGATTGAGGATTTGATGGCCAAATTGAAGGAGGTAAAATGATTACTGTTTATACCATGGTTGCTAACGTTTTAAGTTTTAAATGAAACATATAAAGTTTTTTTCCCCCCCCAGTCAAAAGAGCAACAAGCAAGTATGGAAGAAAGATTCCGCAATGAACTTAATGCACATATTAAGCTTTCCAATTTATATAAGGTGAGAATGATAAATCCATTACTTCCAAAATGTAAAAAGGTAGAAAGTTTCTATGTGTGCATTAAATATTTCTCTCATGTAGTGAACTGGTTACATAGAGAAATAGTAAAATTTGTTTTATTCCAGAGTGCGGCTGAAGATTCTGAGTCTAAAAGCACAGAGTTAAATAGGGCAGTTGAAGAACTTCACAAGCTGTTGAAGGAAGCAGGAGAGGGTATGATTCTTGAATTGTTTTAATTTTTACAGTTTATGTGAAAGGCTGATACATTTATGCAATATACTTTTTAAATCTGCTTGCAGTTTCTATGTTAAATATCTTTCCCATTCATAGCAAACAAAGCCACTGAAAGTAGGATGAATGAATTGGAATTGTGCAAAGAAGAAATGGAAGCGGAACTGAAAGGGAAAATTACCAGTCTGGAAAAAGAACTTGAGAATGCAAACGAGCTGCTGTCTGCTTCTAAGCGTAAAGGTATAGAATGCCAATATAATCTTAGTTTCGATACAATTCAGGATTGTGTGACTTGGGCTGTTTTTATAAGTAGGTTTACATCTTAAATTTAATATTTCCCATACACTTAATTGGTAATTTAGAATCCTAATATAGATAAAAGAAACTGGTGTTATAGTAATTGAAGATGTGAGTTCCAAAATCTGCTAATTACACCTTTTGGTAAAATTTAGTGAACACGTGATTGTGACTTTTCATGCAGTTGGTCATGCGCCGAAAATATGTTTGAGCTTCAAAACCTGCTAATTGCAACAGTGTAGCGCTATAGTTTTAGGGATTTAGTTTCAAAATCTGCTTACGGACCCAGATTTTCCTATTTATCTCCAAAATTTATCTTTTGTACATAGCTGATTTTGGAACTGAGCTCTTCAATTATTAAAGAATATGCACAATGTATTGATTCTAGGCTTTCTTGAAGCAAAATTTAAGAACCATTTTGAACTATGTTCTTTGAGTTTCAAAGTGACATGAAATGATTAAGCTTCTGTATGTTTAGATTTATATATCTGATATGATTTTTCTAGGGGTGTCTGTACTTACAGAGGAAGAATTAACTACCTTATCCCCTACGGCGGCTGCTGTAGCAAAAATTGTAAAACCTGGAATGAAACTGACAGAGGTATGGGTGTTTGTGGGTTGTGTGTGTGGAGTGTGGTGTTTGTGTAATTCACAGCAGTATGCAGAGTCACTCATTTTGTGTGTTTTTGTTTTTAAGATACTTAAATTCTGCTTATCTGTATATGCTTTCTTGGTGTGTAAATGTATTTTGTATAATGCAAAATTCTTTATATTAGTGGGAGTTATTTGAGTTTTATTTTATGAATTGTTTCAGATTAATTTATTCAGGAGAATCCAATGTTGACTTAATGAAATACTTTGGATAAAGTATTTTTTCTGTTACCGAATGCAGTTTGTTCTCTTTATATAATGCAGTATATATTTGCACTATTACGGGTGGACTCTTAATGTTAAACAATGCATACTGTCAGGAAAACCTATTGTGTGGGATAGGGCGGGGTAGATGGGCCTCTATGTCATTTTTAAAGAATCCCACTAGATTTAAAATGGCAAAAATTAGCTAATTTATATAGCTAACTTCACACTAAGCAATTCAAGATTCATTCTTCAAAACATGGCATAACTCTGCCTAACTGTACATTACACAAACCTATGTTGACTATGCATATGTAAAAGTCTAAGGACAGGATGCAAACTGAATGATTTCATCGCACTGATGACTCACTAGATCATACAGTTTGTTTTTTTTATGCCTCTTGCTGATTTGGGGGAAAGTATATTTGCTTATTCACCACATAATTTTGAATTTGCAATTATTCTCAATAATTGTGTTATTTGAAGTCACGTCAGGTATTGAACAAAAAAATTGTGTGGTTAAATAAGTGCTGATTAATCTTAGCTGGAAGAATGGTAACCTACACTTCATAATTCTGTGGGAATGTGATTTCTTGTTTTACCTGAAACTAGGAGGGGAAAAATTACTTCCTATTTGCAAATTACTCAAACTTTTTTCCCCCAGAATTAGGAACTATTTTTATTTATGCTGTGTCAGGGCAATTCTCAAAATATATCACAGAAAAACATAAGATTAAGAAATGTATAACTTCACTGGTAAATCTAAAAGGGATAGAAAATAGGTTTTCTATGTGCCCACCACCCTTATTTCACATATGATAGTATTTGTTTGAAAGGATGTTTTTAGTCTTATCTAAGCGAGTATAGACACCACTAAGGTGTATCTTTATTTTTTTTTTTTTTTTCACCCTTAAGTTTTTATTTTAACTTTTTGAGATTCACTTAATATCTGTTCTGTCATGTGCTTCCAAACAAGGGTTATGTGGTTTTTTTTTTTTTTTTTTTATGGGGGGCTGTTCTTATTTGATAGCTATTCTGTTACATATTTTTACTATGTCTGTTTCCAAATCAGAGGATTATTAGTAATTTTAGAGCAAATATTCATATTTTTAATTCATTTAATTTTAAATAACCTGAGATTTTATAGTAATTGTCTTATCTGGCTTCCTTGCCTTCTATTTACAGTAAAGCCTCAGAAGGCATGTACTACCCCAATTCTGTAACAAGAACATGTAAAGAATTTTCCTAATCAAATTAATTTTCTACTCCTATAAATATTTGCTTCTCTCTGGAATATCTGCTACACTTGAATCCCTGAAGCCTACGAAAAAAGTTTTAATGCCGGGCCACCTTAAATTACTTCACACCTCTTCATCAGCGCGATTGACACATTTGCAAATCGGCGCAAGCAGCATGCTCACTCATCCCCCTCCAAGGCAGCTGAAGTCAAGTCAGACACCAGAGTGTCTGGGAATTAGGTGTCTGGAATTTTATATAGGGTAAATAATGTATCGTTATTTGGAATACATACATTTCATGTGTTCCTGTCTACAACAATCTGGATAAATGTAGGATGACAGGAAATGTGAGACAAATGTTGAAAACATAACTAAAACATTTTTCATATTATAGTAGTAATTGACAGAATGCTGACGTGAAGTGTGTAATGTATGAAGACTGAAGTCCAAATATCCAACACTTCCACAAAAGGTATAACGGAACAAGAGTGCTGTTGTTCAAGTATAACCGAAGAATTAGAAATTATTCCATTTACATGTTGCTGGCAATATGTAGAAACCGAAGCCCAACTATCAATTGCATGGCTGGTTTAGAAGTAAGGACAGCTGCTCCTAAATCAAGAGGTTGCGGGTTCGATTCCTGGTCTTCCGCGCGTTTTCCGTTTTGACTAGAAAGCTATTATTATAATAAAAACGTACAAAAGGCACAAATGCAGTACCTGATTTAATTTTCATTCTGCTAGATGTTCCCAAAGAAGTGTTGTAAATAAATAGATAGATACTTTATTAATCCCAGGGGGAAATTCACATAGACCAGCAGCAAAAAATATTAAATTAAAGAGTAATAAAAAATGCAGGTAAAAAACAGACAATAACTTGAATAATGTTCAACGTTTACCCCCTTTGGTGGAATTGTTATTATGTTATATTATTAGTTATGTTATTATGTTAGTCGTCTTTTTAATTTTTTAAATAAACAGAATATACAGAAGTACTTTCTAAGAATGTTATTTGATTTAACATGTTTTGGAAATGTTATATTTATGCAATTTGTTCTCATCCACCCCTATTGTAGCTTTACAATGCATATGTTGAAACTCAGGATCAGTTACTTTTAGAAAAAATGGAGATGAAACGAGTCAACAAATACTTGGATGAGATTGTCCAAGAAGTAGAGGCCAAAGCACCCATTCTTAAACGGCAGCGAGAAGAATATGAGCGAATGCAGACATCTGTTGCTAGTCTGTCTGCAAAACTGGAACAGGCAATGAAGGTATGATCTAATTTTAAATTTCCTCTATGTGGTGTTCATCACTTTAGATGCAAGTAACCTAATTGTTTGGATACACTTAGGAAATTCACAGACTGCAGAAAGAAACTGATGAAGCAAATAAAAGATCATCTGTGCTTGAGAGAGAAAACCAGAGATTTGAGTTATTGGCTACTGATCTATCTAAACAGGCAAGTAAACTTCATTCTGACACTTGGTTTTGGAACAGCTCAAAAACAAAATGTTCATACTTGCTTAACACAAGTATACTATTCTGTTAAGTTGTTTTGTTGCAGTTTGCCATGTATATTTTATCTGCTCAGCTTTTTTTCTTGAGTTTTAATTAAAACAACTAATATCCATCTACTGCATGATTCATATTTTTACCCCTATTTGAATTGTACCATAAAGATCAGAGTGCTACTAATGGAACTGGAAGAAGCACGTGGAAATCATGTTATTAGAGAAGATGAAGAGGTCAGTTCTGCAGATATCAGCAGCTCATCTGAAGTAATTTCTCAGCATTTAGTCACCTATCGCGACATTCAGGATCTACAGCAACAAAATCAACGTCTCCTAGTGGCACTTCGGGAACTTGGGGAAGCTAAGGAGAGAGAAGAACAAGAAACAACATCATCAAGGTAACAATAGTTGATAACCTGCTGGGTTGTTGTTTCAAACATTAACTTAAGTTTACCTATTTGAATTTCAGTAGTCTTTGTATGCTTACAGTGGCATTAGGTGCTTTTGCATGGACTAGATTTATTAAGAATTGACTGACATGTACATGTACATGGCTGAAAAATTACGAGAGCAACATAGAGGTATTGCTTCCTCACAATTCAAGTGACTTTGAGTCGAGTCCTGTATCTGGTCATCTCTCATGCTCATTCTTTCCCATGTTTTGCACTGGTTGTTCTATTTTCCTAAAGACATGCAGGATAGATAAGTGATTTTAAAATATCCCATTGGGTGTGTAAATAAGTGGTCCTGAGTTTGACTGGTGCTCCATTCACGGATGTTTCCTGCCTTGTGCACAGTGTTGCAAAAACAGGTTTTGGAATCCTGCCCTGATACTGAAGTGGTTTTAAGACAAATTACAACCTATAGATTACTAAATAGCAGTTTCAACCACTTATCAAAATACTTTTGTATGTGCCCTGTTTCCTTTGCAGCTAATCCCAGACTTCTCTCCTGTGTGCCTCTCAACTGTTAAGATATTAACATACAACTGTAAGCAATAAGTTTAAGTCCAGTTTGCATACTGTTAAGAGTTGTCAAAATGCAGTATGATGTGCATCTATTAAATTGCTACTGGTTCCCATAAGGAGGCATGATGTTTTCAATCTGCATTAAGCACTCGCTTTACTGCGCTGTAAGCCTGATGCAAGAGGGTTGCACGTAGCTGCTTTTCCATCTTCTGCTGCTTTTAATGTAAGCATTTCAAAGCAATTTGCAGACCTTCTCATGGAAAAACTGGACAAACAAGTTTAGAAGATCACGACAAGGCTGACAATCTTCCAGTCACATTCCTTCCTGTAAATGAAAGAGAACTTGGTAGATGCGTCGATGTTCATATTTACATTTACAAAGCAAATGTCTGCAAACTGCATATTTTACCATGGATCACATGGCAGAAAACATTGCAGTGGTACTTGAGGACACCCCGTCATCTTGGGAAGTTTAGAGTGGACCACTTGGTGTGCATTATTTTGGACAACAGAGCGAGCATTGTCAAGGCTGTGCCGCTGAAAAATTAGACTTGCCTTAAGGCTTCTGACGTAGATTTCACTTGGTAATTGGTAGGTGAATGTTATTGGTTTAGTTAATTTACCATTGTGAATATGCATTTTGTATTGCCTGAGTTAAAATTTTCAGTAGTAACATCTAATTATTTACAGTGCATCCGGAAAGTATTTATAGCGCATCACTTTTTCCACATTTTGTTATGTTACAGCCTTATTCCAAAATGGATTAAATTCATTTTTTTCCTCAGAATTCTACACACAACACCCCATAATGGCATGAAAAAAGTTTACTTGAGGTTTATTATTTTTTAAAAATTTATTAAAAATTGAGAAAGCACATGTACAGTGAACCCTCGTTTATCACGGTTAATCCGTTCCAGACTCTACCGTGATAAGTGAATTTTCGCGAAGTAGGATTCTTTATTTATAAATCGAATATTTTTGCAGTTAGAGTATAGAAAACCTGTTTACGACCTTCTAAATACGTTTTTTAACATTATTAGAGCCCTCTAGACATGACATAACACCCTTTAGTCACCATTACACTTGTATTACTCAATATATTAGACAAAATAAGAGAAAATAAGACATATTAGATGTTACAAATATCATTATTACTAGGCTCACCCGCCTTTTAAGGCGACCGACTTTTATCCTCAATTTGTGTGCGCTCCATGTGTACATCAGGCATGTAAGTGTAGGGAATGAGAACATCAAAGTGCCCATTCATAACATCTCCCGAAAACCTAAGTTTTTTTTATCCCCTCGAGTGCCTGTCTAAAGTCGTACAATGTCAGCCCGAATCTGTACCGCTAAAGACGGAGTTTCATGCACCAAATAAGCTATAGATGAGAATAAGCAAGCACCATCTCCCCTGATATTTACTACGCTGTGAGGCATTTGTACTCCATCAACATTAATTATTTCCAGAGACATAATTTTGTCTATTTTTTCAGCGCATCGCGCACAAAAGCAAGGGAACGATGGGAGCACCAGAACTCTGCTCACATTGCGTCGCTTTGTGCCGCAAGTAGCAAGTCTGTGATAAGCAGAATACCGCTACGCTTTGCACTCACGGGACGGAAGGACATCTAATTACACACACATACAGTTCTTACACACAACCACTAACCTATGAAGGCACGACCTCAGTAGGAGAGTATTCAGGTGGTGCAGTATCTTCAGCAGGTGCGTCGTTGTCTTCTTTCGCTGAAGGAGTACTAGGAGTAGGCAGTGGGTGTCTGGGTGCGCGGCTGAAGAACATCTTGATAGGCAGTTGCTGGCGCTGTCTTTTCATATGCGTGAGGAGGCTTTTGTAGGGTATTGCCATCTTTGATCATATCCAAGAGTTTCACTTTCTCCTGGATAGTAAGCATCTTCCTCCGGCACTTATTTTTATTGTCAGAAGGCTTAGAAAAAGCAGCACGTTTAGGAGCCATCGTGGGGCTTAGATAAAAGTTCTCAGAAAGCGCATGCGTAGTGACGTAAGAGTGTATGAGAAAAAAATCGCGATAGAGTGAAGCCGCGAAAGTCGAAGTGTGATATAGCGAGGGATCACTGTACATAAGTATTCACAGCCTTTGCCATGAAGCTCAAAATTGAGCTCAGGTGCATCCTGTTTCCCCTGATCATCCTTGATGTTTCTGCAGCTTAATTGGAGTCCACCTGTGGTAAATTCAGTTGATTGGACATGATTTGGAAAGGCACACACCAGTCTATATAAGGTCCCACAGTTGACAGTTCATGTCAGAGCACAAACCAAGCATGAAGTCAAAGGAATTGTCAGGAGACCTCTGAGACAGTATTGTCTCGAGGCACAAATCTGGGGAAGGTTACAGAAAAATTTTCTACTGCTTTGAAGGTCCCAATGAGCACAGTGGCCTCCATCATCCATAAATAGAAGTTCGAAACCTCCAGGACTCTTCCTAGAGCTGGCCGGCCATCTAAACTGAGCGATCAGGGGAGAAGGGCCTTAGTCAGGGAGGTGACCAAGAACCGGATGGTCACTCTGTCAGAGCTCCAGAGGTCCTCTGTGGAGAGAGGAGAACCTTTCAGAAGGACAACCATCTCTGCAGCAATCCACCAATCAGGCCTGTATGGTAGAGTGGCCAGGAAGAAGCCACTCCTTAGTAAAAGGCACATGGCAGCCCGCCTGGAGTTTGCCAAAAGGCACCTTAAGGACTCTCAGACCATGAGAGAGAAAATTCTCTGGTCTGATGAGACAAAGATTGAACTCTTTGGTGTGAATGCCAGGCGTCACATTTGTAGGAAATCAGGCACCACTCATCACCAGGCCAATACCATCCCTACAGTGAAGCATGGTGGTGGCAGCATCATGCTGTGGGGATGTTTTTCAGCGGCAGGGACTGGGAGACTAGTCAGGATAAAGGGAAAGATGACTGCAGCAATGTACAGAGACATCCTGGATGAAAACCTGCTCCAGAGTGCTCTTGACCTCAGACTGGGGCGACAGTTCATCTTTCAGCAGGGCAATGACCCTAAGCACACAGCCAAGATATCAAAGGAGTGGCTTCAGGACAACTCTGTGAATGTCCTTGAGTGGCCCAGCTAGAGCCCAGACTTGAATCCAATTGAACATCTCTGGAGAGATCTTAAAATGGCTGTGCACCGACGCTTCCCATCCAACTTGATGGAGCTTGAATGGTGCTGCATAGAGGAATGGACGAAACTGGCCAAGGATAGGTGTGCCAAGCTTGTGGCGTTATATTCAAAGACTTGAGGCTGTAATTGCTGCCAAAGGTGCATCGACAAAGTATTGAGCAAAGGCTGTGAATACTTCTGTACATGTGATTTCTCCGTTTTTTTATTTTTAATAAATTTGCAAAAACCTCAAACTTTTTTCATGTTGTCATTATGGGGTGTTGTGTGTAGAATTCTGAGGGAAAAAAAATGAATTTGAATCCATTTTGGAATAAGGCTGTAACATAACAAAATGTGGAAAAAGTGATGCGCTGTGAATACTTTCCGGATGCTGTGTGTGTGTGTATATACAGTGGGTACGGAAAGTATTCAGACCCCCTTCAATTTTTCACTCTGTTATATTGCAGCCATTTGCTAAAATCATTTAAATTAATTTTTTTCCTCATTAATGTACACACAGCACCCCATATTGACAGACAAAAAAAAGAATTTTTGAAATTGTTGCAGATTTATTAAAAAAGAAAAACTGAAATATCACATGGTCCTAAGTATTCAGACCCTTTGCTGTGACACTCATATATTTAACTCCGGTGCTTTCCATTTCTTCTGATCATCCTTGAGATCACCTTCATTTGAGTCCAGCTGTGTTTGATTATACTGATTGGACTTGATTAGGAAAGCCACACACCTGTCTATATAAGACCTTACAGCTCACAATGCATGTCAGAGCAAATGAGAATCATGAGGTCAAAGGAACTGCCTGAAGAGCTCAGAGACAGAATTGTGGCAAGGCACAGATCTGGCCAAGGTTACAAAAAAATGTCTGCTGCACTTAAGGTTCCCAAGAGCACAGTGACCTCCATAATCCTTAAATGGAAGACGTTTGGGACGACCGGAACCCTTCCTAGAGCTGGCCGTCCAGCCAAGCTGAGCTACCGGGGGAGAAGAGCCTTGGTGAGAGAGGTAAAGAAGAACCCAAAGATCACTTTGGCTGAGCTCCAGAGATGCAGTCAGGAGATGGGAGAAAGTTGTAGAAAGTCAACCATCACTGCAGCCCTCCACCAGTCAGGGCTTTATGGCAGAGTGGCCTGTCGGAAGCCTCTCCTCAGTGCAAGACACATGACAGCCCGCATGGAGTTTGCTAAAAGACACCTGAAGGACTCTGAGATGGTGAGAAATAAGATTCTCTGGTCTGATGAGACCAAGATAGAACTTTTTGGCCTTAATTCTAAGCGGTATGTGTGGAGACAACCAGGCACTGCTCATCACTTGTCCAATACAGTCCCCACAGTGAAGCATGGCGGTGGCAGCATCATGCTGTGGGGGTGTTTTTCAGCTGCAGGGACAGGACGACTGGTTGCAATCGAGGGAAAGATGAATGCGGCCAAGTACAGGGATATCCTGGACAAAAACCTTCTCCAGAGTGCTAAGGACCTCAGACTGGGCCGAAGGTTTACCTTCCAACAAGACAATGACCCTAAGCACACAGCTAAAATAACACAGGAGTGGCTTCACAACAACTCTGTGACTGTTCTTGAATGGCCCAGCCAGAGCCCTGACTTAAACCCAATTGAGCATCTCTGGAGAGATCTAAAAATGGCTGTCCACCAACGTTTACCATCCAACCTGACAGAACTGGAGAGGATCTGCAAGGAGGAATGGCAGAGGATCCCCAAATCCAGGTGTAAAAAACTTGTTGCATCTTTCCCAAGAAGACTCATGGCTGTATTAGCTCAAAAGGGTGCTTCTACTAAATACTGAGCAAAGGGTCTGAATACTTAGGACCATGTGATATTTCAGTTTTTCTTTTTTAATAAATCTGCAACAATTTCAAAAATTCTTTTTTTTGTCTGTCAATATGGGGTGCTGTGTGTACATTAATGAGGGAAAAAATTAATTTAAATGATTTTAGCAAATGGCTGCAATATAACAGAGTGAAAAATTGAAGGGGGTCTGAATACTTTCCGTACCCACTGTATGTGTATATGTATGTATGTGTATATATAATATAAATATTAAAAAAAAACAAAAAGGACCAAGTCGCCCGACCATGGGGTACGCACGCATGCACGCACGACAGAGCCCCGCCCGCCAACTCTAACCCTCCTCCTGCGTCATGGGATACGCATGACAGAGCCCCGTCTGCCAACTCTAACCCTCCTCCTGCGTCCACCCTCACTCTCGAGGCATGAGCAGGCAGTGCGCATGGTGTACGCACGACAGAGCCCCGCCCACCAACTCTAACCCTCCTCCCGCATCATGGGATACGCACGACAGAGCCCCGCCCGCCAACTGTAACCCTCCTCCTGTGTCCACCCTCGCTCTCGAGGCATGCGCACTGCCTGCTCATGTGCCCGCCCCCAACTCCTCACCAAACACATCCTGAGTCGCTTTGGTCTGTGATACAGTCCGCATGCACCTCTGAGCCACGTTGACTGTTCATTTTTCTAACATGGCCACCGCATCACATGTGTTTCATGGAAACAACTCTTCTTTCAAGGTTATACAAATTCCTGCATCAGGTAGCTGTTTCTTTCTATCAGTCAGAAACTTCTGGAAAAATGCCATCGACGAAACTGTTGCTCTCGAACTTCGCAACATGGCTGTAACTTTTGTTTGCCAACATTGCGATAACTTCGGTGACGTGCTGTCCATTGTTCTTAGTCACGGAAGCATCGTCATACAGTCTGCTCAACAATACGCTGACTACATGAATGCTTCCACAGTTTATGGTGGCGAAGCAGAAATTGTGGCGATGTCCCAAATACTTCCAGCTGCTGTCACCATTCACCGATGTCCCAAATACTTCCAGCTGCTATCACCATTCACCGATGTCCCAAATACTTCCAGCTGCTATCACCATTCACTTCCGAGAACATCCTTCATTCCCCAAAGAATTTCTTAGCAGTCTTACTCCCACTGGCATGCCTCCGCATAAACTCAAAATTAAAATAGGTTCAGTCGTCGTGGTTCTCAGAAACCTTATACCAGCAAGATGTCTCTGTAATGGCACTAGACTGACTATTACCAGCATTCACCGCAATGTACTGGAGTGTAAAACTATCGCAGCTGCTACCTCACACAGTGGCGTAGGTCGAGTTCGCGCCACTCGGGGTGGGGCTTCAATTTACTGCCCTCCAACGTATCTGAATATGTTAACTTATTTAAATAGAAAAGTAAAATGACATATTGAGAAAAATTAAGATACATTTTGCATAGATTTATTTATATATAGAGAAACAGCAATATTTTTTTATATAATTATTTATAAGCATCAACTAGACAAGAATATAGTACAGACGCACTGATAAGCCATGTTCTGGTTATTAGTTTAATATAATTACGCTTTGAAAACCAGAACCGGTGTGGTGTACAAGTAATAGGTGGGGATGAGCAAGAACGCATTCGGATTGATAACAAAACAAAATTATACATTGTGAATTAGTTGTTTATCTTCCTAGAAATTATCGGTGTAATGTTTATTTTTGTTATTGACTCATAAATTTCAACTGCCATGTCTGATGCCGTCACAGAAGGACCATCAAAATGATTTTTGAAGCATTTGTGGATGAAAATCAGAGAATTTGACTTTTTCATTCATGAGTGATATTTTTCCGAACCCTGTTGCTTACACGTGAAGTGTTCTGAGCCTTTTGGCCAATAATGCCGCCCCCTCCGCCCGCCCCTACCTCACAAACTGTCCTTATTCCCCGGATTTCCCTGACCCCATGAGATTCAAATTTGCCTTTTACTTTTACACGCAGACAATTTCCTGTTAGATTAGCCTTTGCAATGACAATTAATAAGGCACAGGGACAAACTTTCAAAAAGATATGCCTGTATCTGCCAAAACCAGTTTTCAGTCACAGACAATTGTATGTTGCTCTCTCCAGAGTTCCATTTTTTTCATTCACGCACAGTCGTATCCTCAAACCCACCCCATTTGGACAACTGTGTCTTTCAGGAAGTGTTCACCCTTCAATAAATAATTATGCGGCGTATACTATTGCACGGGTCGGCTAGTTACAATGTACTACAGTTGAGTTGCTTTGAATACTAGGCTAATTGTTAATAGTACATGAATATATTGTTTTTCATCGCTACAGAGAGCTGGGAGAGATGGCAGAATTGAAAGAGAGAGGTTTAGGGTTTTTTTACGTTTATTTTTTTAAATGTATTTTTCTTTTTATACAAAAAAGGCAGAGAGATCTGGCAGCAGGTCAAGAGAAGTTTAATCTACCCAAACAACTGATTAGAATATAGATTTATTGCAGCTAGTAATGCAGATTTGGTTATTTGCACTGTTAATCTGTTTTGCGCAGTGTTTTTCTACATTGACACAATGCCTTGTTAATTTGAGCTATTTAAAGTAAAGTCATTCTGAAAACTTGAAAATCCAAAAAATATTCCACAATTTTTAGGGAAATGTTAAAATTTAAGAAATGCCACATAAGCTACACATTTATCTGCTTATTTTGTTCTGAACTTGTTTGTTCAGAATATATGAGGATATTTTTAAAAAAGAAACTGTAATATGAAACTATCGTGATAATTAAATCAATCGCTATAGAAAAAAGTGGTAATATTTTTCTCCATGTCTTCAATTTCTACTCTGCATACACTGCAAACTTAAAGGTTTAACTAAGCTTTGAATTAGCAATGATTATAAGAAAAATCAGTATGTTTGCCATTTTCATACTGTTCATTTGGATCCTAATTACTCTGTCTAATAAATTTACAACCTGTTTTTACTTGAATCTTGTATCTTTTAGAATCTTAAGAGAAAATTTTAAATCAATTTACATCCGATATTAAATATACTTGAGTGTTTAACATGGGATTTTGTGTCCAGAGCTTAAAGGTTTAAGGGACTTGATTTAAGTAAAGACAAATGGTGCAAGTTTTCTAATTGCTGGCTGTTTACTCAGATGTCTTACTGTTGCCAGCAATAAATCTATGTTCATTCACATTTTGACTTGTATTTACAGTCCAAGTTCATATTTTATATATTGTTTAATGGACAGTTCAGTATTATGAATTTTAAACAGTCTTCATATGGCTTATTTATATACCAATGCAGCTTTACCTTCAGGTTTTGTTCATTTATTAGTGAACTATTAAGTTAATAGGACTAATTTTACAGATTTGTAAATTGCTCTAGAAAGAAACAATCGTAAATAAATGCAGTATAAAGATGATTACAAATACTTAATCACTTTTAGTTCTTTACTCATAGTAGTTTACAAATGAAAGACTCACAGGGTCTTAAATTATATTAAAGATAGATGTATAGCGAACAGGAAGTCTTGTGGACTCCAGGTAAAAAAACATATTACTGCTGCATGTATTTTGGTTTAGCAATCATCGGTGATATACACTATATGCTTTTAGATCACTTTGTTCTGGCAGTGAATCCTGTTTTTGTATTTTCACGTGGTGCAAATGTACTGTATGTGTAGTATATTTTCAGTGCTTCATATTCTAAAATAACCTATAGAAAGACACATTGCCTTCAGAAAGCTTTGTTGCAATTATTGTAAATGGTATTTTGCAGATAGGCACATAAACATATAATTGTTTTCTGTTGCAAAAGTACCGTCTATCGAAGGTATGTCTTTTTGTCTGTAAGAAACCACTCTGTACTCACTGGACCAATATTGTAGCTGGCTTTTTATATACCAGTGGGTTGAGAGAACTCTGACAAAACTGGGCAAATTGAAGAATGGCATTAAGGTAATGCTATTCATTATTTTCTTAAATGACCTTTGTAAATGGAATTTAATACCAACTATCAGGATTCACTGGCCACACAGTTAAATAAGTCTTTAATTTACTTTTATAATAATTTCTTATTAGGTTGTAAGAGAGACTTTGTTTTTTCTTGCACAGCAAAACACCTTTTACTTGGTTTTTTTGGTGTAGATTTTAAAATGGAAGCAAATGCTCTTTACCCTACCTGAAGAGCACGCAGCTGCTGTTCATGCATCCACTTCATGGTGACTGTTTTCCATCCTAAAACCTCTAGATCCAGTCTTAGAGGTGGGGAAAAAGTCCCTGTGCGGGGTCATAACGAATTGGTAGTTATGGGAGAGTATTATGGCCATAGAGAAGGAAATAAAATACACATGGTGAAGAAAAATAGTCCGTTTCAACTTTAATCTCAATTTTCATTTTAATCTCGCAGTTTATTTCATCCTTAAAATAGAACATTGTGAACTTCATCTTAAAATGGATGTTTAATTTGTTAGAGGTGCTCAAAACCCATCGTAACTAAATGCTTTGTATTTAAAGTTTACCCAGACACAGTCACTAATGGTTATGTGCTTCTTAAATGGACTTCCTCTTGCACTGAGAGGGGAGCCAAAGGCATCGATCGCCATGCAGAATACGCTAACTTCATGATATTCTAGCTCTTTGAACATTAGAATACTAAGATTTATACTTTATATTTTCATGGTTTTGTTACATATTACAGATAAATTAACTTCTTTTTAAATAATGTACAGTATACTATTAATAATTAAACATGCTGGGTCACAGTGG